>NC_031799.1:66522512-66536052 GCF_001522545.3 Parus major | reverse complement strand
TTCACTTTTTAATGGTTAGATCTGCTGTCAATTCTTGGAAATGACTGGTAATTGGTCAGGAGGGAAAAACTCCCATCAGCCATCAGCACCTCCAACTTCCCCTCTCTCCTCAGCTGCCTTAAAGGTAAAGCTACCCCATGACACTCAGTTTGTACTTTTAATAAATACTTCCAAGCAGGTTGAAGGACAATGTGATTTAAGTAAGTACACTTTGTGCCAATCATGAAATCATTTTTTGTCCTAACAGAATTTTGTTAACTGTTCTGTTGGGTTACTGTGATCTAAGAGCACTGCCTGCTTATATTTCATCCAGCAACTTTGTTTTCCTGCTGTTTTTTCTCTACCTTGAATATGCAGTTCTCAGTTAAATCATCATACAGAAGAAGTTAACATGGGAGAAGCTATGTTATCTTTATTATCTGAGGGTGAAGTATATATGACAGCATAGATGTATTCCTGCAACTAACTGAGATTCTGCTCAACTTATTTTTTTAGTTTTAGATGTCACTTTAACAAGCTCTCTTGCTTTACCAACTTTTTGTTGTGACTTGATGAAGGTTTTCTTTCTAATCAGATCTACCTGCTTGCTTTCTCTTTTAACGTAAGCTGTGTTGAAAGTAAGTTTCCCACACATCTGGACAAATAATCTTTATCCTCAGTCCTTAAATACACCTGTATGTTCTTTCCCTCTAATGTAATTGTGAATTTTGTATAAGTAAAAATTAAAAAAATGTTGTTTCAATATTTACATTATTTCCCCAATGAATCCTCTTTGTATATATGTAGTCTACTAATGTTTATAATGTAACTTTACAAGCAGTAGCACAAGTCCGGGTAATACTTAACATATGGAATCTCAGGAGATCCTTCATTCTTGGCAACTGATATTGTATCTGCTTCTGAGAGCTTTAGTCTGTGTTTTACTTTTTATCTGTTAGCTTACCTATGAAAAGATTAGCTTCTATAATCTTTTCAATTCACTATATCTTGTATGTAGATAGCTGAAGAATTCCTGTCAGTAAACAAGGACTCAGCATGTCAAATGGTGGTGAATTAAATAGACTTCAGACTTGTCTGTCATTTTGAAGGTCATGATAGCATGGAAATTTAGAAAATGAAGAATCTAGTTGCATCTTCCTCCTTAGTAGTACTAAAGATTGTGAGGGGGACTTTTTGGGTGTGTTTTGTTTTGTTTTGTGTTTTGTTTTTTTTTGGTTTTGTGGTTTTTTTTAATGTAGAGTAATATTGCTTCAAAAATCTCCTGGGCTTTAATGGATAAGCTGTTGCAACTAGTTGCCACTGATGTGAACAACCTTCACCACAAATTTAACGATTACAAAATTGTTGCATTGTTGCATTTATTGATAGATTCCTAGCTGATTATGAAACTATTTTTTTCTTTTGTTTTTCCTCACTACAAAGAAGGTTCTGATTGGTTAAATAATAGTAAGAATCTAACTAGGAATACTCAATTATAAATGAATATTTTAGACAATTATCTGGCTGATGCAATTTGGAATAGCCTTCAGGCTTATTTATGTTGCATATTTCAAAGAGACAGATATGTTGGAATGCTGAAGATGACTAAAACTCCATTAATCCTTGCAGAGTTACACGGTCTGAAGGTTAGGAGGCTATGAGTCTTAGGCTTACAACATTCATGGAATTTTCTTCTTTGCCTATTCAATAAAGCGAAGAAAGTTCCAGAACCCTTTTTTTCTAGGCATATCAATTTTACAAATTTTTCCTATTAACCATTGCTTTTGACTGAAGTTATTTGAACCTTGTATTCTATCTTTTTTCTTCTGGTTGCTTTAATTTGGAGAAAATGATAAGAAATGAGTTCATTACTGTAATGGCTTTTGCTATACCTGTATTGTTAAATTGTTGTGATAGCATGCTCCTGGGCACTGGGTCACTTTTAACAGTCATTTATATGGTTTACAAAAAAACACTTTCACAAGCAACTTTCAGGCATGATTCAGGAAAGAGCATAAGGCAGGGACATTTCCAACAGAAAAACTGAATGAAGTCACACAGTTTGGAAAGTTACTACTGTCAGGTGGCATGATAAATGTGCAGAAATATGGCAGAATTAGGGTGATTTTTACCTACCAAAGAAAATCTTGTAAGAATGTTCTTTGTGAAGATGAGAGCACTTATTTTTAATATAACCATTTTCATCTATGACCATCACTTCTTTTGATTTCATATTGTTTAAAAGCCCAACAAATCCAATATATTCTCTTTTCTATGTAGTTTCTTAACTACTGTAGATTCAATTTTTAATATATTTTTAAAGTGGACCTATGATCTGTAGGATTAAGATGTCAAACATATTCACAAATGTCCGTTTTATCTGGCTGATACTTTTATTGTCAGAAAAACTGTTGTTTGCTTCTGTATTCCTAAATGGATGGTAAGGGTCAATTTGAAGAGTGGGATTTGAACTGCATGAGTGAAACAAAAACAATTACATCCTCACAGACTCATTATATTTTCATCATAAGATTAAGTTTTCATAAATTATGCAAATTTTTTATTGGGCACATGTGTTACATGTCAGTCACTCTTCTATGATTTTAATACTCAGAGTTACAGTATTATGTACTATAATATACATTTTGTTTACAGCTGGCAATATTTCTAATGCAGTATCCTTTTATCTATGGCATTTTTAAATGCTCTCAAAGTCCTTGAAATTAATGGGAAAATGCAGTAATCACGCTGATCAGAACTCTTTCCAAACCAAAGGAAATGTCTCCAGTACACAAATAATAAAATTTGCGTACCATCTGTAGTACAAATGCTCTAACAAGGAGTCTTTTGTTCATTTGGAGTGTCTGTTATGATAAATGATCATTATTTGCCCAGATCATTTAAGATCTATGCTAAAATTTAAATTTCTTGCTCCCCAAGCACATACACATCCAATTTGAAACAAAAGTGCAGAAATGAAGAATCTGCACAGAAATCCATGTGCAAAGAAAGACTATTGGATTCTGCAGTTGTCCTCCAGTTTAAACAACTCAGCTTGATTAGCTAGTAAAATATTAGTTATACTAGATTATAGGAACTGAGTACTGTTTTGCTAATTAAGAGATTCAATTAAGAAGATTTGTTCAGCTGTAGCTTGCAGATATGTCTTATTTTCAGGGAGACAATTGTTAAATGTCACACAATTAAATTTCGTTGAATCTCTAGTATCCATATTCAACATCTTTGTTAAGATATATAATTTCCTATAGGTGTTTCTACTTAAATACAGCACCATAAGAAAGAAGAAAATTATTTTTCTTCCTTTAAGGACAATTGATGCTTTGTTCTGTAGGTAAAATAACTATTTATGAATTAAAGTAAATTAGCCCATCAAAAACAGTCCCCTCTGCCCTTAAAAAACACATTATAAATGGAAGAAATATATGGGTTTTTTGGGGCAGGGTTTCAGTTTTCTTACCTTAGCTGAATTTTGTTCTAAGAAAGGAAAGTCAGCAGTGAGTAAGTGCTGACAAAACTCTGAAGGCCTGAAGTGAGTTTTTGACAGTAAGACCAAAATGAAGCATAAGAGGGAAGGACACACAGTATGATGTCAAGTACATCTCAGTATATGCAGGCTACACCTTCTTTCCTTTGAAGTCATCTCTTTCTCAAACTCTTTTTCTTATGAGAATTTGGAAAATAGCTGAATTGTGACTTTCGATGTTTTGTAGTAAAAAGCTGGTGGAAAAGTAGAAAAAAATGATAGATTAGAATTCTGGTTGGGAAACTCTTACCCATGATGTTGACTACTAAAGATGTAATTCTTTCAAGTCTCTGAGGCACATTTACATGTAGGTCAACTAATAAACTTTATTTGATTTTAGTGTTATTCTTTATAAATTCCAAAATCTCCAGAGCCCCTGAAATAGAACTGTTTTGTTGAACAAATAAAAATATTTTTAGGGGGATTTAGAGATGAAAAATCCCATATTAAATAGATCTTAAAAATATGTTCTCACAAAGCTAGAAGAAATATTTACTTTCTCTTAAATTCTGTCTGAATTTAAAACGTCCAAATTTATTTATTTTTTTTTAAACTAACTGCACATTACCTCAATTCAGCTGCTGGTGCAGGCATGAAGAAATGTAGTCACTTACAAGTCCAAGTCCAAATATAAACAATAAGGAGTCAAATGTTCTGGTTTGAAAGACAGGTGCAGGCCAAGGAAGGTGGGAACTTCCACTGGAATGGAGAATATGACTCCCCTCCCTCTGAATTATTGTAACTTTGAAAGTAACAGTTCTGTACTAGCATGTATGTGTATAGCAAGGCAAAGAAACAACAACGGCAGCAACAATGGACAAAAAAGCAGAAAACCCAATGAAGTCTCCGCCCGCTCTCCGAGAGCTTCCCTCAGTGCAGTTCCGGGCACGGCCGGCAGGGGCGCTGCTGGCTCCCGGCAGGCAGCACGGGTGTGGTGATTCCGCCGCGCCGGCAGGGGGCGCTGTGGCGCGAGCTCGGGGAGCTCACAGTAATGGCGGCCTGGCCGAGAGTGGAAGGGATGGAAAAAGGGCTTTGCTTCACAGACCCCAGGACTGGGCAGTCTTGGTGCCCCAGCAGGACTCTCGGAAGCAGCAGGCTGGAACGGCAGGGAGGGGCATAGTCCCAGAGTGGCAGATGGGATGTATCAGGAACTCCCGAGCTGTAGCTGGAACTGGGACTGGCAGGCAGGGGCTGAAGGGCTCCAGTGTGGGAAACAGCCCCTGAGCAGTGGCACGGGCGCGGGGCGGACCAGCAGCAGCAGCCCGCCTTCTAATGCAGGGAGAGGCTCCCTGGAAGGGGGGAAGGGCTGGTTTCCCTTGAGCGGAAAGGCTTCCCCTGAGGCACCCGAGCAAGATGTGAAGAGTCCTTTGGTAGGAAAGGTGTTAAAGACAGCCCAGCGCAAAGGCCCTCTCAGGAGCAGAGCTCCACTCACAGTAGAAGAAAGGCAGCAGGAGAAGGAATCCTGCAAGGTTGATGAATCTCTCCGCAGCGACTGCAGCCTCATTCCCCTCCGAATGTTGACAGCACAAGAGAGCAAGAAGCTGCCCCAGCACCGTTTTTCCCAGCCCAATTCTTGCAGTATCTCTGCCCCTCCAAGGGAAACCCTCAGATGAGTGCAGCCAAGCGCTTTCCTTCCCCGAGTGTGGCAACTTATTTTGCCCCTTAAGCACCGGGTCGTTATTTTCTCCTCAGGACATATGAGAGAGTATTCCCTAAGAGAAAGAAACAAAAGGAAGAATCTTAAACCCTGACAATAAAAATTAGTGGTATCCTGGGAAAAATATTTCTACTCTCAAAGTTCAAGAAGAATAATCAGAAAAGTATTCCTTGATACTAATATGTTGCCTGCTCTCAGAATATTAGAGTGAAACTTTATTATATTGGACTGGACAACTGGCTTCTTCTACAAGATGATTTGGAGTCAGTTGTAAAAGGGAAAAAAGAAATGGGGAAAAAAATGGGGAAAAAAGAAGTTCATGCTGTTAAAAGCCAAACCAGGGGCATAAAGCAGGAGTTTACAATAGAAAAATAATTTCAAAAATTGTTTTGTTCCAACTCACTTAGGAACAGCTTGTTCATAATTAAAAGTGTTTCTGAGGAATATTTTTAAAGCACGGAGATTTATTATTTTAATGCTAACAAGTTTTCAATGAATCAGGATATTTTTCTACAGTACAGTATCCATACGGATTATACAGTGGAAAGGAAGCTGATTGGGATGTAGTTCTATTCCATAAGTGTCACTTTTTGTAATATGTGTATTTTTTATATAATTTGCGTGTATAGTGCACAAAGCTAACTCGAGCACAATGCATAAAACTTGGGGAACTGAAGGATTGCCACAATGACAGAGAGCTCAGGACTGTTTGCAGAAGGACAAAGGGCGCCAGGAGAGAGAAAAATCCACTCAGAGGAGATGAGCCACTAATGGTTCAGTGATCAGCACGTGATAAGGATTTGGTTGACTGGTTGACCATGCATCTTAATGTTGGTCTCCCGAAAGAAAAAAAAAAACACTCAGACTTCATCCCTTTCTGGGAAAATCTCAGAAAAATTCTACGTCTCAAGGACTGCTTCCTGAAAATCCCCTTCCCAGAAACCTCTTCAGCAGTTGAACATCTAAATTCTGAATATGTAACAACACATCACAGAGAAAAAAACTGAGACTGCATGGCCTCAGGCTGAAAAAACTGTATAAAACTCGGCACCCCAACAGACGGTTGGTGAACTTGGGGGAATTAGTGCGGCAGAGACTCGTTCAGGGCTCACCCAGCACCGACCCCGGGCTCAACATTTGCCTTTAATTGTGGCTGTCCCCAAATCTATTTTTGCAAATTTATCAATAAAAATTATTGATAAAATTTAATTGATTTATTTTTAACACTTTTAGTTTAGACTTTTTACATTTGAAACTAATGCTGACTCTCATTATTAGGTTGCTGCCTTTTGAACCAGGTTTTACAGGTTGGAGAAAGACCACTTTTACCTTACAAAGATGTTCTGTTAATTACACTTCATGGTTTGGTCAAGGATTTCCACAGTCCAATGAATTGTATTCCCATACTATAATAAAATGTGTAAAAATGCTGAAATAATACTCCCAAAAGAAAATAAACTCAGTGTTGTATACAGTGCTAATATTAGCATATTATTTCCCATACTTTCTTGTCCTTGTGTAATTCATTTATGATTTATTTTGCCAATGTCATCCTCTCTCTATCTTGATTTGATATAGTCTGTGGCCTTCAAGTTACAGGAAAATCCCCCAGGAGAATTGGCACACCAAGATTCATGTCAGAGAACTCACAAATGTGACTCAGTGCAGTAACTTCAGTACTAAACTCCTTTTAGAGTTGAGATTCCACCAAGTGTAACTTGGAAGACAGAAAAAAAAGAGAAGAAAAAAAGGAGAAAAGATAGAAGATGTGCAAAGAAGAGTATTGTTTTGGAACAGAATTTAATTTATTTAAACGTATCAAGTGAAGAAATCTGTGAATTAATATTCTAATATTATTCTCAGTATTATGAAAGTCAGGAAGAAGAAAATACATAAATAAACTGTGGAAATAAATAAACTCTGGAGTAGTCCATGCAGATAAATAGTGTTGAAAATGGGTAGATAATACCAAGTTTGTAAAATTCTCTGTGAAAGCTGCACAACAAACTTATTTTACTGGTGATTAACAGAATTCTCATATATTGATGGCTACCAAGCTTTTTAGCAAGAAATATAAATTATTCTGATGGAAAACTAATCAGTTCTAATAGGGGAAAACATGATTTGGATTCTGTTATGCTGAGCTGAAATTATATTTATAGACATGTTGTTGGAAATTTAAGGAAATCATCTAAATCTTAAATTTTCCAAAGATAGTAGCATTAAGCTTCTGTTGCCCAATGCTTAATTAAGCAAAGAGCAGATTGATTGGCACAGAAAAAAAACCAAAACTGGTAAGCCATCTTTGCTTTCTGCATAGACTTTCATACATTTGATAAATTTATTTTTATGATTTTAGATGGCAGAGACTCATTTTCATTAAATTTGTTTACCATAATTATGGAAGGACTGTCACAATAACCATTAAGTTTGATACATTTGTGTGTGTTCCTACTTCTCTCTGCCTCCCAGAATTTTCATTCCAGCCATGAGTGCTGGTGTTCCTTAGTTGTACATCTGGTACAGTGTTTCTGACAGCAACATCACTCCACAGGGACTGAATGTGCCATCTGTATGACACACTCAGTATCTAATGGTTTAAGAGCTAGAGACACATAAACGCCTGAAAAAGTACATTTTCCTGGTTGCTATGTTTTTGGTCTCTAATGTACATTTTACCAACAAAGTATTTATTGCACAATGTTGCAGCTCTGTGCTCCTGTACTTGTAAGTATGGGAAAGGGGGAGTGGACTTTAGCATCCAGTACATCCTTACTTACCTGAAGGCAAAAGAAAAGAAGAGAAAGGTAAAAACCCCTCACAAAAGAGGACCACAAGAGGTAATAATCTCCTCAGCAGAAGAAGTGATTCTAATAGAAATGTAATGTGAAATCATTTTGTGGAAGTGTACAAACAGATGTTTAGCACATATATATACATAACCTCTAACTGTTGCCCTATGTTAAAGTACTTGGCATGAGCCAACATTTCCCAAATAAAAAACATTAGATTCCTAATGAAAATCACAATAAAATATGGGATTTTTGGACATTTCTTATACCTAAAATCAAGAGTTCTGCAAGATTTTGCACTTGCTTGAATTTCACTGTGTTTATGAAGTACTGAAGATGTAGAGAAACGTAAGTCAAACTGAGCCTAGTGAAAATGTATGGGAAAGATTTTCTTCATCAATATATTTTTTTTTTTTAACAAGGAGAAAACATAATTTATGAACTTCTAGCCTTATAAAAGGAAAAAGACTTGAATTCTAAGCAGAAAAGAAAAATGTTGCTGGAAGGTAAAAAGCTTTCAGAGGGCCTTTCTGGGTTTTTGCTTATTTTTTCTCTTTTAAATTTCCACTCTTCATGAAGAACCAGTTTTTATTCATTGTTTGCATTAAGGTTTATAGATACATAGTTGCTCTATAAAAAGGCATATGCTCAAAGTGCCCATCATTTTTCCTAATATTCAAGATGAAAACTTCTAGTTAGAAATTCAGTTTGCATAGCAGTAGCAGCAGCAGCAGTCCTGGGCTATTTCATTTTTCTAATGACCCTGCCTGTGGCTTTTTTTCTCCTTCAGTCTTTATAGGCAATAAACCAAGGAACACTTCTTTTAAAAATGTGTGGCTCATATCCTTTTGACTTTGACAGAGAGCAAAAAAAAATAACAAAGAACTGAGAAATTTCTTTAAAAACAGCTAGTGGAAGAGTTGCTTACATGATTATTTGGTAGCGAATATTATTATTATTGCCCAGATATTCATAATGCATGAAAAACAGTAAAAGAAAAATATAATTAAGGTGACACATTCTATGCCAAAATTGTCAGTTCAGGTTTTAAATATTTATAGAGATATTTAATTACATAAATATTTATTTAAATATTCAAATAAATATAAATATTTATTTAAGTATTGTTAATATTACTCAGGGTAACATTTAAGAGTTTTAGAACTTTTCCGAGATTTTTGCCTACGTGGAGATAAATCTATTTAGGGAATTACATACTGCAGCACTTGCATAGGTAAACTGTTTTGAATATGTCTACTAATGTAAGATCTGTATTAAAATTTGGCATTAGCAAAGCAACTGTTGTTACTCTTTGTCCAGCTCATTTGTTTTGCTTTTCAAATTTTATGTCAGATTGCTTTTGTTCTTTGGTATATTTATTCTGTGGTGTAATGGTGAAATGGATTTTGAAAATCAAGGAGTGATTCTGAGTACCATGCTCTTTTTGGCAACACACTTAAACACATCATGAAGGCTGAAGAACTTTGGTATTCAATGTTTAGTCTGTCTTCAATAAAAGGCTTATTTAAAGTTTCTTAAACACCTGAAAATGAAAGCAAATAAATAAAATTTGAGATTTTTTTTTTTTTTTTGCTTTTGCATGTTCTTAGAAAACATTGAGCTCACCACAAGGTCTACTAGAAACAAAATCATAACAACTAATTAGAACAGTTTATTTATCCTTCTTTAGCAGAGACCTTATAAAGGTGAGTGCTTGACAGGGACATGTGATAAACTGTTAGATTAGTTTCTTCAGTGGCAAATATTCATGTTAATGCTGTGATCCTAACTTCTTTCTTCCCATCCCTCTTCTTTTTTCCAAAATGAAGGACAAATGTGTATTGCACTGGTGTGGAGGGTAAATCATTCCTATTTGGAATGAGCTGATGTTCTCATTAGAAGTTTATTGTTGCTCTCCTATGTCATTTGCGCTTGTGCTGCCATCCAAGGGAACTGGAGACATAGAAGTATAACTGTTACCAGAGAAATGAAATTACTGTGTTGGCTGAGCAAAGACAGAACTGTTCATTCACCCTTTTAATGTGAAGGACAGACTAGAAGTCATGGTCTAGCTGTCTTTCTGTTGCATATATAAAGTGTCAGTATGTCATAGAGCTTTTTGCAAATGCAGAAAGGCTGGCTTTTGTAATGTCAGGAGTAGAAGGAAAATTGCTTACCTTGTAATTTGATGAGGTTAATATTAGCATGAATGCACTCCAATTGGTCTAGAACAGAATAAAACATGAGGTTATCCAACTAGATTATTTTTAGTGTGAGCATTCCAACGCAGGACAGCCAATAGCAAAGAAATGACAGAAATGTGTCAAAGTCACAGAATAAATTGCTTCTGATTCCAAACATCATCTCAGAATCTAAGCAGAGCCTTACCTTCAAAAACAGCCAGCATGAATTTTGATGCAGAAGAATTGTTCACTATTTATCACAGCTAATGATCATTGTATAGCATTCTCCAGTATAGCAGGTGGCCTGGTACTGACTGAGTTATTACAAGAGAAGCCACACAGAGCTGACACTGCATGCCAGAACCAGGAGAGATACCTTTAGATGAAATGCTGTCATGTTGAAATGAAACTGTCCCCAAGGCTTGATCTAGCACTGGTCACCAGCAGTGACCACTGGGTCAGCTCTGACTTGGTACTGTACCACTGTACCGTACACAGACCCAAGGAAATAGTGAAGCTGAAAACCACCAGAAAAAAATCAAGGTCTTTGGAAGTTGATTCCAGCCATACCCATATCCCCTCTGTCTTCTGGGATCTTCTAGTAGACTTCCAGAAAGTTTTTCCTTCATATTGCTTGAAAATGGCAGTCCAGGTATTTGTGTTTGGTTAATGAAACACTCTTCTAAAAGTGTTTGATGTTTAGGACTTGAGTATCATTACAAATCCTTCTGAAAATAGTATTCCTGTTAGAAGTTTCATCACTGTGTTCAAAAATCACTAACTTGCTAGTTACTCAACATCCAATTATGT
Organism: Parus major; assembly: GCF_001522545.3. Classification (NCBI taxonomy): domain Eukaryota; kingdom Metazoa; phylum Chordata; class Aves; order Passeriformes; family Paridae; genus Parus; species Parus major. The sequence continues at coordinate 66,525,087 of NC_031799.1, read as the reverse complement.
ATTTTCTGTATCATATGCATGAAATAGTGCTAAAGAGAGAAACAAAAAAGAATAGTCAATGTGGAAGGGTGAAACATTCTGTAATTTCAGTATTTAATTAGGCTTATCTTGCTGTATCTGAATGTTGGTATTTTTGTTTGTCTTTTTGAGTTAAAAACATATCAGAATATTTATTTTATTGGGTTTTTAGCAAGTTGCTTATGAATGTCTCCAAATTTGACTCCTACGTGCAATGAAATTAATCCCAAAACTCTTGTGTGGGATTGTTGAATGAAAAGCAGAAAGTTTTCAAAATGAAGTCTTTTCAAAGTGATTGTACCATACAGCCTGCGCTCTATCTCAGAATGGCAGATCTTGAGGGGAAAAATGTTGATGATCAGTGGTTTGAGATTCAATCCATTAAAACTGAAAATAAAAAAGAGACTTAATGTGAGTGGCAAAGTAGTTTGATCTTAAAGGTCAGCCTAGAACCATATGCTGTTATAAGTGGAAATTCTTATTTAGGGGTGGCATGTTCTTGGATTGTTTTTTCCTGATGATCAGGACGATCATGATATGGAAGAACACTGACTATGCAAATTGCTGGCACTATATTAAGAATGAATTTTATTCTCCTTAATCTGTGCTCACAAAATTTTTTTCTTGTCTTCTCAATATGTAAGGGGAACAGATAAAATTTCAATCAAACACCATTTCTTACATAAACCAGTGTCAACATTGAGTATATTCACCCTAAAATACCAATGCTGACACCAAGAAATTGTATAAAACCTGAATTAATATTAATCAGCATCCCTCTGTAAATATATATATGTGTGTGTGTTGCAGCAGTCCAGTGATTCTGCATATATATCTGTGAAAATGAGTCCATCATTATTTATGTAACCTTGTTTTGAAAATCGCCTCTACATTGTTTTACCAGGAGAAAATGGCTCACAAGCAGCATGATCTTTATCAGTTGCTGAAGGTCTTGTGCTATACCTGCTTAACCTTACAACCTATACAGCTGGTAGGAGAAAATTTAACCCCAGACTGAACTACCAGGGGTGGCTCCTCCTATAGAGAGGGAGTAAAAGTTTGGAGCAAGAGTGGCCAATATGTATCTTAGAAAGAAATAAATTAACCCAGAGGAATCTGTGTGACTACTCTAGAGACAAAATATCTGTCCTTTTGCTGGTAATTTTACCTGCTTCATATTGTAGGATTATAGGTATTTAACATCCAACATCCCAGACAGGCCAGGACAGAGTACGGTGTGCTCCTGTGAAAAAATCAGTTATTCCTGAGAAATCAATTCTTCCAGGCTCCAGGAGTGGTCACTTAAAAATGGCCTTCCAGTGTTTTGATAAAACAAAGTGTATTAAATAATATTAAAGTGTATTAAATACCTGGCAGTATATTTCAACAAATTTTAAATTTAGTGGGAATAATGGGAATAATTGAAGCTATTAATTTCACCGCAATTCCTTTTTCATGAGGAAAAGTCTAGGGCACATGGAAAGTTGCAGTATCTGGCAATTATTTAGATTAAAAAAAACCTGGTACTTGTATATTACACTTGGAAAAGTCAATTCCTTTCATCTATTGAAGTTCAATATTTTCATGCAGAATACAGTCAAAATGTTACCTATTTGCAAAAGTTCATTGAGTTGCTGAGTTCTTCTGCATACCTGCTTCTTTTGGGTTTTTAATAATAGACATACCTAGAATTAAAGGGAATTTTCTCCAGGTTAGTGTTCACCCTCTGGTATTATGTACAATCTGGAGTGATCTTAGTTGAGACATTACTGTTTCTTAAAGGTAATCAGAACTAAAGATTAAAGTAGTAACAAGAGAAGGTGGATTTACATACTTTTCATTAAAAATTCCATATCAAAATAAAACCTTCAAACTTCCAAAACATTGGTAGTACAAAAAAAAAAAAACCCAAAACAACACCTTGTTAGGTGTCCTTTCCATTTTCTCCTTTCTGAACTATTATTCTCATGCTGACTTAGCATGGGACAAGTTGGATTGAAAAAGTGGAACTGTGGAAAGACTGGGCTACAAACAAGGTAAAGTAACATTTTATCTTCCTGTTATTAAAACTGTAATTATAAGCATTAGTAAATATCATTCAGTGAAATATCAGACACTGTCACTGAATTAATTTGTCAGGACAAGATTTAAATCACTTTTATGTTTGCCTTTCATGTGTGCATACATGAATTCTACATGCTACTACAAATTGCAGCTGATTTTTTTAGGAGAGTAGAATCTGTAGTTTTCACAAATTTGACGTTGGGAAACTCACAACAGGGCTAGTGAAGTTATATCTGTCCCCAGATTTTCCCCTTTAAGAATGGTTTATTTTTTAATCGAAGAAGGAAGATATCAAGGTGATCTATGGATGCTAAATTCTGACACTGCCTGTACAAGATTACAGGCCGCAAGAGCTTCTCAGGCTGGCCCTGAGAAAGTAGTCTGGGAAAGACATGAGAAAGAATCAAAACAATCCTCAAGAACACAAAACAACCTTGCAGGTGTTGTTTTGTGTTCCTTGTTTTCCTTGCAGGAGAAAGTCAGGGGGGTGGTG
>NC_031799.1:66490831-66520122 GCF_001522545.3 Parus major | reverse complement strand
GTTCCCAATCGGAACGACAGTGATCTATCGAATTGTCATCTGGTGTGCCTGTCCTGATACATGCAGCAACGTGGCCCAAAGTGATATTACAATCACAAGGTCGGCATGTCAGAAACATAGCCTGAAGAACACTATTTCCCTTGTGATTGAAACTCTAGATAACTAATTAATTTGCTGCCTATTATGCATTAAATTTTGGACAATTAGCTATGGTATTCTCTAACAATATCTGATAGTGTAATTACAATGGCAAACAGTCAGGAAACACCTTTTATCTTTACCGTTCAATGTACTGCTCTCAGTTCAGAGAACTGCTCTCTGAAATGAGGTCCCTACCAACACAGTATCTTATATATCTGGCTTTAATTTCTAAGGCATTTTTTACTCAAGCTTTCCACAGGAATGTTGATTACCTGTAAACGTCCACCAGAGCACAAAAAGAACCAGTTCAACAATACTACACCTACGTATAATGCTAATAATTTAGGTTAATGAATCTTGTTTTCTTAGTACTTTGTTTGTTTTGGACAGTTTTGTAAAATCTTGCAGAGTGCTAAAAATGGAAACAACTAAGAAAATTTCTTTCTGATGTCCAACATGATTTCATACAACATATTTCAGTATTTGAAAAAAAAAAATTGCTTGGAAAATACCATTAATTTTTTATCTGTAGATCAATAAATTAATCTTCCCTATTGTTTTGAGGCTCTTAAGGATATCTGGAATGACAAATACTTACAGTGCAAAGAGATCTGTCAGACTGGTACTTAAACACAATTTTTTACAGTGGCATTTACAGTTTGCTTGCAAAGATTTTTATTTCTTTTATTTTAGCAGAATAGAATAAAAAATCCTCCTTACTGTATTTCATTGAGAAAGGCAATTTAGGGTTTACTGTTCCTATTCTTGAGTTCAGTTTGCAAGATCTACTTGCAAAGAGTTTCTGAATGAAATTTCATCTGCAGTACTAGTTAAATAAAGAACAAGAGGCAAGCCAATACATCTAGGTTCTGCACATGAAAATCATAACATAATTAATTTCTCTGAGAATACCATGTTACAAAGAACAGTACATAACCAGAGACTACTGCACATAACAGAAAATGAACAAAATGATTGACACAATTGCATACCAGTTCCTTTGCTGGTCATAGATTTATATCATAGTTTTCATGCAGTTTTGTTAAAAAAAAAAAATAAAGTTGAGTTTTATCTAATATCCTCATGTATTTTTGTCCTCTTTCATGCTATGAGGGACCTGTCACTGCTGTTTGGTGTGGACTCAGGTTTGCAGCAAGGAGTGTGAGCATACTTTGAAGGAGTATTGTGCAGCTGTGATAAACCAGAAACAAAACAAGTGATCCAGTAAAGAGTGTCAAAGACTGAAGTTTCTCATTTATGACTTAAATATCTTAATGAAGAATTTTTGCCTGTTATAGCAAAACTGTATTGCAAAAGCTGCAGAGAAATCTCCACACCATAAACAGGTCCTCTGACTGAGGCCCTAAACTGCTCACTGATGGAGATAAAATGACTCAGGTCTGGACTGGGGGAGAAGAATCCTTTCCCAGAGGGATGAAGCTTGGCACCTTTGGGGTGGAGACCACAGCCCCAGGACCATCACTTGCCAAGCTCCAACAGACCCTCACACCAGAGGGTGGGGGGGGAAGGAGAGTTTTTGGGTGTGTGGTGAAAAAGCCTCTGGTCCCAGACAGTTCACACCCACGCTCTGCTGTGCAGACCAGCTCAGCTGTGAGGTCCCTTCCCCCTGGGAAAAGCTGCATCCATGTGAAGGACAGTGGTGGGGGTGTCCTGGCCCATCAAAGGCCAGCCCCCGCTAAGGGGTCCCCCAGGGCCAGCACCAGAGCACTGCAAATGATGCAACAGATCCACAGGGTTGCAAGGGACAGTGCCAAACTTGCCCATCCCAAAGGAGGTACCTGGTCCACTAGCCCAAATGTGTATTAATCCACAGGATTTCCAGTGCAGTGGGCTGCAGGGAACCCTCACCACCATGAGGGGCAGATGGAGGGGAATAGTGAGATGTCTTTGGGATCTCCAGAAAGGTGATATGTTTCTACCTAACACCTGTCACTCTCTCCCTGTGCCCCCACCTCTCATGAACACCTCTTTTTCATTTTTTTCTTTTCCTTTTATTTTTCTGTATTTCTTTTTATTTTTCTTCTTTTTCTTTTTCCTTTTTTTCTCTACTTTTTCTCTTTTTCTTTCTCTTTCTTGTTTTCATTGTCATTCTCTTTCTCTCTCTTTCTCTTTGCATCTTTTACTATTAAATAAAAAATATCTTTTTCTTTTTCTTTTTTTTTTTTGTAGCAACATCTATTCTCATTTGATTTTAATTATGTTTGTTGGGTATATTTCAAACTTTTCTGGGTCCAATCCACTTTATTCCTGGAGGCTTAGTTTCTTTGTGTTTTCTGTGTTAAACCAGTTCATAACAAAGAGGAAGAGCAGGATGCATTGTCTACCATCCCATGTCTGTGTCAATGGAAATTCTTTATTTGTCAATGCAAGACAGAGGTGCTTAGTCTTTTTTGGTGTCCAATCAGGTCTTCACAAAGCCTCTGCTAGAGGTCTATACATCTGGAAGTGAAGGCATTCCAAGCTTTGCACTGTTCCCCTATTCAGAATTAGTTGTTAGGCCATAGGAAAGAGGCAGAGAAACAGAGTAGAAAACTAACTTAGATCTTAAGAACACTAGCATGTTTTAAATCAAGCAGTTTAAGTATGCTAACTTAAATGGAAAGGATGCTTACATAAATATGCAGACTTACAGGATTATGGTCTTTCTTGGAGATCGTGATGGTGCTTATCGTTATTTGAAAAAGCCAGCACTATTTAAATAAAAATTAAACACTTTCACTCATTCACCAGTGGTAAATGTGACCAGGGAGGTCCCAGGCAACTAGAAGTTTGCAAATGTTACCCCCATCTATAAGAATGACTTGGAAGGATGATCTGGGGAATTTGAAGCCTGTCAGACTGACCTCAGTGCCAAAGGAACTTCATGGAGCAGATCATCTCAGGTCCTATCATGCAACATGTACAGGACAACCAGGAGGATCAGGCCCAGCCAACATGAGTTTAGGAAGGGCAGGTCTTGCTTGACCAACCCAGCAATAACACAATAACCTGCTTAGTGGATGAGAGAAAGGGTGTGGATGTTCTTTTGACTGTGAACTTTCGTGAAGTCTTTGACACCATTTCCCCCATTATTCTGCTGGAGAAACTGGCTGTTCATGGTGTGGACAGATGTACACTTTGCAGGTAAAGAACTGTCAGGATGGCCAGGCCCAGAGAGTGATGGGGATTGTAGTTACAGTCAGCTGTTGGCTGGCCTCCAGTGGTGCTTCCCAGGGCTCAGTGTTCCTCAATGGCTGAGTGGCCAATCCTGTTTAATATGCATTCTCTGGACAAGGGAATTGAGTGAACATGCAATAAGTTTGCAAATCACACCAAGCTGGCTGGGTGTGTTGATCTGCTGGAGGACAGGAAGGCTCTGCCACAGAGGAATGTGGACAAATTAGCTGTGTGGTCCAAGGCCAAAAGCATGAGGTTCAACAAGGCCAAGTGCCAGGACTTGTCCTTTACAACAACCCCTGCAGTGCTACAGGCTGGGGCAGAGTGGCTGAAAAGCTGCCTGCAGCAAAAGCACCTGGGGGTGCTGGTCAGTGCCAGCTGAACGTGAGCCAGCTGTGCCCAGGTGGCCAAGAAGGCCTGGGCCATGCTGGCCGTGTGTGAGCAATAGTGGGGCGGCAGGAGCAGGGCACTGAGCGTCCCCCTGTGCTGGGCACTGATAAAGCCACACCTTAAATCCTGTGTCAGGATCTGGCAATTCAATTCAATTCAGGAAGGACATTGAGGGGCTGGAGCATGTCCAGAGAAGGGAACAGAGCTGGAGAAGGGTCTGGATCACAAGTCAAATGCAGAGCAGCTAAGGGAGCTGGGGATGTTCAGCCTGGAGAAAAGGAGGCTCAGGGCCTTATTGCTTTCTACCTTATTTCTTACATCTACCTGGAAGGAAGCTCTTGTGAGCTGGGGGTTGGGCTATTCTCCCAGGCAATTAGCAAAAAGACAAGAGAAATTAGTGTCAAGTTATGCTGGAGAAGGTTTAGATTGGGTATTAAGAATTAGGAAAGATTTCTTTAACCTTAACAATTCTGTGATTCTATGTGTCTAAGTCCAACAAAAATCAAATGCATATGAAGTTGTGTAGTAAAAGGAAGTGAAAATTGTCTTACTATTTCCATAATTCAAATTATTAATCTGTCAATTACAGATGCTGCCAGTAGTAATATAGTTACAATAAATAAAACAGGAAATTGGAAAAAATGTATTGGTAAACCAGAAAAATAGAGGAAAAAGTTTTAGAAAGAACCAAGTTTTTATTTTTGAGGCAAGGGCAAATGTAAAGAAAAGTAATATTTGATACTGACAAATATAGAGAAACCTTAAAAAAAGTGAGGGATTTTTTTGTTTGCCCTAGACCTAGAAGGTCATGTTGGTCATTTGCAAAACAAGAAGGGCAAGGAAGGAGGCAAACTAACTCCAAGTGCCTCTCTGAGGTAATGTTAGGTACAAAAGCAGGTATGATCACAACATAGTTCTCCTTTTTCCTGTGCAGATCCTGTTACCCTTTTGTGTTGGAGGTCCAGATGTGGCAAGCATATGAAGTTCTGGAACTGTCTTCTACTGCTGATGTTATCATTAGTCATCTCTGGTCCCTAACAAATATGTTACATAGAAAATTCTTGTTTATCCTATTTTTTCATCTGTTCATGCTGATGGCTTCCTGTACTGCGTCTGCTTATATATTGTGGATGTGGATAGGATCTGGATAGGCACATTCAGATGTATCTATCTCCTTTTCTTATGTTCCTCTAATTTATATATCTATATTTCTGTCTTCAATAAAACATCAACCAGCAGCTACAAATGTGTCAAGAGGTATAAGAGATATATATTCACTTATCGCTTCTATAAATAGATAAATCACAGTCATGCAAATATGACCCAGCACAGCTACCTATCTAAATTTTCAGGTCAGAAACAGACTCCTGTGAAATTGCAGTGGTAGCAGTGAAATGCTGTTTTTTGAAAAATATCTATTGATGATGATACACAGTGGATATAAGACTTTTATAGTATTCTTCTGTGGAAGACAACTTTATTTTGAAATTAAAATGAAAAATTCAATTAATAAATCAGGATAAAAAATTACATTCTTGTTATCATACTAGTTTTAACAAGGTTGAATCATATCAAGTTCAGGAAGTATCTTTAATAAGAATATTTTGTTTGCTTAATCACCTTTCATCAAAAAGCACTTCTGGACAGTATAACCTACTAACAGTGAATTACAGCTCTAGAGTTTCAGTTTCAGAATTGAACTGTCAACTGGCTGCAATGCCAAATAAAAATCAAACATTGTTTGTCTATGACTTTTTTAAACTATGCTGAAGGTACAGCTTCCTCTGTAGATTTGCACACTGAAAACAAAAGCAACACAGGAAAAATAGACATTTACCCTGGGGGCACTGTTACAGTGAGAGATTTTAGAGTAATAGGAAAAACAGCTCTTCAGAACTTCTAAGTTCTGTTCAAAAGGAAAGTAAATCGTTAATGATTGGTTGTATACTCTGTGAGGAAGTGTTTGGGGATAAAGCAGCTACACAAGCTAATAGTGAACAGATGTATGGAATTTCTCTTTTGATAGCTGACTGCTTAAAGAAGGTAAAAACTACTTTTTCTGCAATGACTTCAGAATGCATGAAGCTATATTTTTGTTTTGCTGGTTTTCTGAATCCATTTATTGTATCACTTAAATCTATCAGTATCCACTTCAGAAACATGAAAGAAATCAATGTTAGTTCCCTCAGAGTTAGCATTTTATTTGGAGCAGTAGTGCATTTTGAAGTGAGTCTTTCAATCATTTCCAGTTACTGAGAGTTGTTTCCATTCACAGAACTTTGGTGTGCCTGAAGTAATTTCTTAAAGAAACCCCTGAAGCTGCAAACCTCATTCCAGGTGTGCACCAGATGTGTTCCAGTGTTTCACTGCCATTTGAGGGTTTGAATGTTTTTTTGGACAATATTGCTACACTTATATGGTGTGCTGTACTAGGAGACCAGACTAAATGTGTCTGAAGAAAAGGCCCTGAGCTGTAAATAATGTAGTTGTTGGGGCAGGAACCAGCTGCTTCAACATACTGATCTCCTTCAATTTCACTGAAGTAAAATAAACATAATACAGACACACCAGGATTACTCAAGACAGTTCTAGGTAACCAAACAAATCGGGAAGTGAGATACGGATTGAGGTACAGTTAAAATTTCTGCCATTAGTAACATCCCAAGTATTCTGGTATTGGGGTAATAATATATCTGGGATGGCCAGATTCACTACTTGTAATTGCAAAATGAGTTTGAAGATCTCAAAACAGAAATATATGAATGGAATAAAGTCTGAGTGTCTGAAGAATATATTTAATATGTTAGCATCACTACCTTATAGATGGCATAAATATTTACTCTATGATTCACTGCTACATTTTAGGTACTATTTCAGTTTTAGGATAGTGGCCATAGAGATTAGAAAACTTTACACCAGCAAAACCTTAGTATAATGGGTGACTCTGCATCCTAGCAATGAACAACACCTGCCTAAATTTGGTAATTTTAGGAGTGAGTGCATATTTGGGCTGTTTAAATAGTTAGGATTGCCTCTTTAGTCATCCAGAGTCAAATGTATTTACATTTTGTGAAGTGGATCAGGGCCTCCTGAAATGAGAACTGAGACCAGCAATGCCATTATATTCAAATGGGAAGCAGTTGTCAGATGGTAACAACTTTGACAACTGCCAATACATATGAATAGATTTCTGTGTGCTAAACTGTCTGGTATTATTAATCTTTTGAGCCATCGTGTCTCAGAAGTAGCTTCATTGTAGCTTTAATAATATTAGTTCTGCACCAAGCTAAAGATCTTTATTTTTGTTAGCTGAGATCATATACATTTTCAGGACTTAATTTTCAGTATGAATAATTTGTTTTGTTTTGTTTTTTCAGAAAACAGGCTAAAGTGCATCTAGGAAGGGAACAGTGTCATGAAAAAAAATAGATTCTTTTCCTAAAATCAAGAATAATGCTGAAACCCATCTGAATGTCTTTTAAGGTTTAACTTCCTGAAGCTATTGACTGAGCTGCTCCTTTAAAGGAGACTGGACAACTAATTGTGGAGTAGTACACTGATACTCTTCTCCTATATCAATACCAATTAGGTCTCCTTAGAATACATCCCATATTATTTTACTAGGGACAGAATTTTTAATCCGGTCAAGCTTTTTTGTGTATGCAGGAATGTATTTTTCCCAGTAAGACTTCAAATCTTGCTCATGATCCTGAAAGACAAATTTACAGTTATTATTTAATCATGAGGGTTGTAAATATTCTGTTCTTTGCTAGAGTGATTTTGTTTCATTAGCATATATAAAAAATAAAGCATAATAGGCAATGTTGCATAGTATGATCTTACCTTACTGTTAGAAGGTTCTGAGAATTTCTGGGAGCTGATGAGATGTGAATCAGTGAATGAGTGAGGAAACAGCATCAGATTCCTTTTTGTGATGGGAGCTTCAGTGAAGGTAACTTTTCCCAGTTGACTTAGTAGCTTGCATACTAGATTAAAGGGGTTTTTCTTAGGCACTGGTGTTCAAAGGCCAGTGCCTGAACAAGTATCATCATATTAGTCACAATTTTATTTAGATGCTAGCAAACTAAACAAACTGTGGATTCAAAGATGAAAGAAAATGCCTAATTTAGGAAGTTTGAAAACAAGAAAGTAAGATAAGAGACTGAAATATCCTATGTTTGCATAGGATACATTATAGCAAAGTAATCCCCCAGTATTCTAACTGCATAAATACTGCAAGCTTGCTGCATTGTTTTAGTATTTGCCACTCCTACCACAGACTGTCACTAAGACAACTGAGAAAGATTTGCTCTCTTCATCAAGGCCATTTTTGTATCCCATTATGATGTGGACAGTAAGGCAGACAAACAGACGAGATTTTAGGCTTTTATTTAAAGTAATTTCTTGGCTTAGTAAGACCTGAGTATAAAACAGTTAAAATTTTACAGGTTTCCTTACACATCTGATGCAGAAAGCAATGAAATCACATTGAATATCCAGAAGTCATGCACAGATCAAAGTATTAATTATAGCAATTTTTGTATCTGTACCACTCAAAAATAAGGTTAGCTTATGTTAATAACAATTTTTTACATGAAGGTTCATAACTTTGATGGCAGCAGAGACAGACTGTAATGTCAGGTATGTAACAGCATGTCATTCTGATTCTGATTACAACTCATATTGTTTCCATTAAAAATAATCTGGTTTTGTGTGCCTAAAATTTAATATTTCCATTTGAACCAGAGGTGGACATATTTTACAAGATGTAGGTATTATAGAGTCCATCATTTTAATGTATACAAAAGTAGCTTGGATGATTTATCTAGTGTTTTTTAGAACCAATGCTGGAAACTTTATTATTATCAATTTTAAAAGTTTATTACCAGCTAGGTTTTTGATTTCAGAAATCTTGCTGTGTTTAAAAATTAAGGCCTGTGTTGTATTTTTAGAGAACAGTGCTGATCAGCAGTGGTAATGTGCTAATGTTGGATTGAACTAAACCTGAAATACCATAATGTAAAAGCATTTTTATGATTTTTGTGAAGATTTGTCTAGTTATAAGGTAAAGTTTGACTTTAAAAAAGTTTAAGTAATTTACAAATTATGCTCCAACAGTATTCTGGATAATGATTTAGTATTCAAATCATCCTAGATGATGTAGTGTGAACTTATACACCATCTTAAACACTCAACATAGTCTAAGCACTTAAACTGTTTTATGATGGCATAAGTGCTTAAATTGCCTAAAATCCTCAGAGTAGTATATGGTTTTCAGGCACATTAAGTCCTCTCATACCATAATTGCCTAAACCACCTCAGATTTTTCAAATGACATAAACTTACAAATCATCTTAAATAATATTTAGGGTGGCATAAGGGCTTTAACTACTCTATGGAGGTATAAATGCTGAAATTGCTAGTAGACTACTTTGACAAATGTTTGCTTTTGAATTTATGTAACATCTTAGAAACTGCTTGGTAATGAAGAGAATACTAAGGATCTAATCCTGATGATGCATTATATGCTGTGCCATATTCTTTAGTCATATTGCAGGATGCTGTAGACACTTGCTGAAGTGCATCCCTAAAAAACATCTCTAGAACTGTACATTGTAACTCCAGCATCTGCCTTTTACTGCAGCATCCAGTCTTTGCTGAACAGCCCAAATCAAATAAGGCCATGATGCTTGGCCACATTAGTTTCACTTGCTGTAAGACCACTTTGCATTCCCATATGAAGGGAAGGAAACTTCCTGTGTACACAGAACCTACAGGTCATCACAGAGTTGAGTAGAGGTTCGTGGCAAATAAAGAAAGAAGAAAGAGAGATCTTGTGTCCCCTTTACACAAGGTACCAGGTAGCTACCCGTTTTTCTGTTAGCTGGTATGAGTCATAAGTGGTTCCATGGTTCCTCAAAATGCAGCTGCTGCGGATGTATCCTCCCTTGGCAGCACTCCGAGACTGCTCTTGTGTTCTGTCCTTGCAAGGAGCGGTGCACTAAGGGAAAAGAACCCCTGATGCCCTCTTTCTATTGTCAGTGTTTCTTCTTGTAACAAGCCCAGCTTGTCAAACCCAGTCTCTAAGTGTGGATGAGGTTGCACTAATTAAAAAAAAAAAAAAAATATGTTCTTTGCAAGCGTGTGAGGAGAAAGAAATAAGAAGTCAATAGAACATAACATGTTCAATCTGTCTGCAGGGTTTGTTCCACTCCATGATTTTGGGCTCAATGGTGAGCTTGTGAATGAGGAATCAGACCTTTCAACCTTAAACAAAGAAAATAAATATCTTTATCAGAGGATTTAGGACTTCATTATTTGTCCTTGTTTTGTTACCAAAAGCAAATGATTCTGTACTAAGGGAGATGTCCCTGGTTATGATTGCTATAGCACCTCACTACATATTAAAGTTCTCTTCCTGCATATATACAACATGGAAGACTGTCTCCAGGAGAGACAGGAGGATAAGCTTTATTCAGTAAAGCAACAATTCCTGCCATTGTGGATCAGCAAGTATAATCTGAAGGTGATTTTAACTTTTATGACAGAAGCCTAAAAATTCATTTGGACTGTAATCTCCTATATGGGGAAGTACCCTTCTAGGCTTTAATTTTATTGATGGTAAAGCAGGATCAAAATATCTTGATCATAAAGAGGCACTATTTTTGAGTTCTATTTTGATCATTTAATAAAACATATAGTAATTGAAAGAAGAGTGAAGCTGTGCAAAGACCAGTAAAATTCTGTTCTCCAGAAAAGTGGGTTATTCTAATTGACTGGAGGTACTGGCTTGAGAAAGTAGTGATGCTTAATAGCTCCTCATCAGGAGCATCTCAGAGAGGTGTTGCAACTCAGAAACACCCAGACTGTACCTGTATCAAATGATCACCAACCCCTGCCAGCTCATTATGAGACAGTTTCAGGTTCTGGGGATTTTAAGGTGAAGTCATGAGGTCACATGTAGTTGGCAATGAGCCATGTTTCACAGCCTCCCCTATGACTGGTCTATTGTCTGTGGATTTGAAAGGGGCTTGTATGGTGGGGGGAATGTTTGTGTACGTGCATTTTTTCTCTATATACTGGCATTGTTTTTGGATATTCCTTCCTTTTAAGCCTAAGTTTTCCAGTTGGCTTCTTGACAGACCATCTTAGCTAAACTGACTTTGTAACAGACAATATAATTCTATCAATACATTATTGTGGATTAATTTGAAGTCTGCTCCAAAACATTATCTGTATCAGATACAAAAATGAATGCACCATTTAGATAACAGTGAATACACCAGATGGTCCTGCTCAGATTTTCCTCACGTACCATTTTACTTTATTAGAAATATTAGAAAAAAATGTGAAAAAATGTATAGCATAATATTTAACACTGGGGAATCAAAGTAACTGACTTTTACTTTCAGCAATGGGTGCCAGTACATTAGCAAAAATTTAGGGGAATAAAAAGATATTATTTATACTTTTGGTGAGTGGATGCTATTCAGCCCCTTTCAACTAAATTAAAGAGATTCTTCTTGAATCACTGATTTTCTGGTTGGCTGAAGAAACAAAATAGCTTTAGATTAGGCAAATTTAATTTGTTGAGAATTTTTTACTGAAGGAAATAGTCAGTTTTGGTTGAAATAAACATTTCTTTTTGTCTTGGAGCATTTCTAAAAATAAGAAAATGAAGTGCCACTCTTAAAATCAATCACTGTGTAGTCAGTTCAGGGAGACTACCCTAAATTTAATCCAAGTGAATTTAATGAAAGGAATGTGAAATTTTCAAGGGATGCTTACTTGTATTGAGTTTGTAATTAGCCTTCTACAAAAATAATGTTGCAAGCGGTGATATGAATTGTTTAAGCAAGTGAGTGGATTAAAATAACACTGGCTTTAACTCTTGCTAATAACTCAAAATGTCAGGTTAACCAAGAGCATTTGTTTTGGAGGGGAAAAGTCTTGTAAACAATGTTTCTTTCCATATCTCAGTAATTTGGATCCCATGCAGACTAATGAGTTTGTAAAAGTGATATAACTCATTTGTTTAAGTATCTGAATAAGAATTTCTGAACTGATCATTACCTAAAACTGAAGTACTGTTTTGCCTTAACAAAAATGCACTAAAGGTACAATTTTCAGTACAAAAAGTAAACAGCAGCTACACAGCAACTGAGGGGCTAGTTAGAAGCTAAGCTGAGCACCTGTGAGAGAGGCAGCAGCATGCGAGCACTCAAGTGAACTCCAGCCTGCAGTACCGGGGGAAGCTCTCTGTGCAGAGAGAAGGAAACTGTTCTTGTTTCAACACCTGTAAACAAGTCCTCTTGTGAGGATGGAGACTTGCAAGGCCTTGTTCTCTGGCTGTTTGCCTATCTGCAAACATGAGAATAAAATATTCCACTCTGGTTAGCTCTTTAGACTTTGGTGTTTAGGGTGTTTGGGTGTTGCTCCAAATAGTTCACTCACACAGTTCAGAAAAATAATGGGGGAAAAATAATGGGGGCAGGTGCACAGGTGGCTAAAACTTACCATGTGGTTTTGTTACCCTGCTGACCCTCATTATAAGGCTAAGGAAACAGTGCACACTCTTAACAGCTACATGACTGAACTCTAGTAAATAAATTGTTATTTGCTGCAACTGTAATTCTTATGAAACTCACTGCTTCTTTGAATTCAAAAAGTTTGAGTGTGGGAGTTGTAATTTCTGTGGAACTTACAAGGAACACCCCACACAGCTATGAAAGTTAAGTACACTTTTATGAAACTAGTCACACAATTTAGGGAAGACAGTTCACCCACAGCAACATAAATTGCATGAGAAGAGCCAAAGAACATTTGAGGACATTCCAGTTCAGACTTCAGTATGCAAATTGTCTGATCATCAGACAGGTTAGATGAGACTAGGTTAGAATGGGGCTTGCTGCCACTGTGACAAAAACTAGTCAAAATTACAAATGAAGCTGTAGATTTCCTGGATGAGTTTCTGTCAAGATGTTTTTTTGTGGGTTTTTTTTTGTTGTTGCGCAGTTTTGTTTTTGGTTTTTTTTTTTTCTTTTTTTTGAGTAGCCATTTAAATTTTCAAATGAATGTGAGCTGTAACATTATGTTTGTTATAAATCAGATGCTATGATTTGTACTATGGTACAAAGTGTTCTTTCTATTCACCACTACAAGGGAGAAGCAGTATCTGCCAACCAAGGATTAAAAATCTCTATAAACAAACATATTAATCTTATTGTTTTCACAATATGTTAAGCTGTTGCAGAGAAGCTGACTATTACAGAAATAGTTTTCTTGTTCTGGGGAACATGTCCCCAAGGAGTCATCTGCTCAGCAGGGAATGAAGAGCTTCTCCCAAAGTAGCAAAGCACAAAGAGAAAGGAGCAGCAGGGAAAGCAGACATTTTCCACTGAATTTAAACTGCAATGTCACCAAAATCAGGATCTCTAAGTGCACTGCAGGAACACAGTACTTATTATTTATGTCCCCAAGATTCATAAGAATCTCTTAAACATAATTAGTATCCCTTTTCTGAAGTCCAGTTCGATCTCCACAGGAGTTTGAAGTGTGTTAATTTTAGATCTGCATGTCTTGCTGTTTTATAAACTTGTCCTCCATATGTTACAACATTCACATTCACGGTATTTTGCTAGTGTCATTTTCACATTTTCTTTTGAGCTTTATGGTATATTGGGGTTTGCATTTAATAACTAGTTATGTGCTGAGGGGGACTGATGTGGTTTATGTTTCGTGAGCTTCAGTGGATTATTAAGGATGAATTCATGTGGGGGTGGATGAGTTCTTCCATCTATATATATATTTAATTCTTCTTGCTTTAGGGTTCTTTACAGAGTGCAGTTGTAAAACCTGGAAAGAATTCATCACAGCTTCCCTGATGGTGATTCTGGCTCACAGCACCTCTCTGAATTTTCTATCTCTGCTAGGACGTGCAGATCTTAAAATACAGTGCATTCATTTTCTGACATAAGTTCTTTTCTATCTTGTGTTTTCTCAGTTACTTTTTCTGTTTGTCTGTTTTAACTCTTGGTTTTGGTTTTGCTTATTTTAGCAATATTTCTCTTCCCTTTGTATTTTACTGGAACTCTACAAAGAATACTGTTGACACTCTAGGAGACCTGCAAGCCATCTCACCTTTACTTCCTGTAGAATTAGGGTGGTTTTGAAGTCCATAATAACTGCAGTGACACTAAACAAAGATTTGTAACATTTTTCAGGGACTATATTACTTGTATTGATGACATTGAAGCAGTGAGACCCCCTTCTCTCTATTGTAAAAGAACACTATACCAGTAACAGGATTCATTAGCATTTAAAATCTTAATGCATTTTAAGTTACACATAATTGACTTTCTAAGGCAAAAATCTGAGGCATTACTACTTCTGAGGCCTCAGAGAAAACTGCAAGTAGGATTAAGTTAATATTTATGCAAAAACAAGCCCCTTTAGGGTCCTGGGACAAATTTTCAAAGGAACTTCCTTGCTAGCAATAGAAAGGTGAGAGCAGGACATTTGTGCCAGCTTTCTCTAACAAGCAGGAACACCAACTAAATTGAAGAAGAATCAGCAAGGTGTCACTATGCACCTGCAAGTTGAATATGGAGCCAGGTATCCTGGAGGAGTTAGTTTCCTGAATACCAGTATTCACAGAATCTCACCACAGTACTTCAGTGTGCTAAACCAGCAGTGCTGTGTTACACTGACACATTCATTTTGCTGTACAGACTTTATATGACATGTCAAGAGATGAAGGATTGATACTGCCAACAGCAGACACATTCTTTTACTGCTCACCAGCCCTGAAGTGGAAATTTCTTGCTCCAGCCCTTTTTGTGGTATGTTACCTTAATAGAGCTAGACAGGCTGGGCTGTAGATTTACCCTTCAAAGACTAATTTCAGCAGATGGATCCCCATGTGGCTAGTGAACCTAGATGAAAATTGTTACTAATAAAGCAAACCCTGTAAAATTCACCCTTTTCCTGTTTCAATACATTGCTATAAGTTCACTTGCCACAACATACACTTAGTGAAATATTGCCACAAGTCAATGCATTACAGCTTATTTTATTATTGAAAGCTCATTGAAAAAAGCTGTTAGACACAACCCAAACCATTACAAAATGCTACTGAATTATTCTCTTATAAACTTGAGCAGGCTCACAGTACATTTTATTGCAGGGGATACAGTAACTCATAAGAGAACCTATCAACAACATTTTCCTTTTACATTACCATTACTTTCTTAAAAATTATTTGTAATGAGTAGAGAATTGGAGTTTCAAGAAATAAAAGACAAAAACTGTGTCCAAACAAGTATGATAATTAACATACTTGAAGCTTCATAAACAGAAGTCTTCAAGCTATAGGACGTATTTAATAGCATGTTTCTTTTTCTCTGAAGTATAAAATAAAAATGTAGCCCAAAATATTTGGCTCAACAAAACTCAATTGATTAAAAATCACTTTGGATGAGCATATCACTTACATTAAATAAGAAGTTGCAGTTACTGCTTTAGTATATCTAATGTGAAATGGTTCAGTTATAAATGGGATTATCTTCATAATAATGAATGTTTTCAGCTTCTACAGTCATTTGCTTTCTGCTTAAACTTTCATGAATCTCAGGTAATTTTACCTTCAAATGGACAATCTGATTTCTTAAACAGAGAGAACAATATCCCCTTTATGCACTATCTGCCATGATGAGCTTTTCATAGGCTTCTCTAATTCTTAGTTACTGAATAAAAGGCAAAAAGCATAAATAAAGAAGGTAAAGAAAACACATAAAGGAAAATCTTGAAAAACAGCAACGATAATGAGTACTATATGGCTGAAGAGTTTTTATTTCTGTAAGAAATTATGAGCTGATCTGGGATAGAAAGTAAATTCACAATAAAGTATTTTGCTTGTTCCCTCCACTGTATTTGCTTTCATGTTTACAATGACTGTATGGCCTACCAGCAACAGTTTGTATTTGCCAACAACAATTATGTAACAGCAACTGGATTATTTCAGTTTTTTCTTATGATTAAATACAAGATGTCTGTGGCACCTTTTTAAGTATGTCACATGATACCTGTATTATTACCTGTATTAAATGTATTATTATGGAAAAAATGTAAAGTATTCTTCACTGTACTTCTGCAGAAAGTTTTCATTCATAACTATGCAATATTGCTGAAATAAAGAGAAAGTCTGGGCATGTCTTCCAACACAGATTTCTTTGCTTGTGGTAATGCCATTCACATATAAAGAGTAACTAGACTTGATGGACTTTCTCCATGATTACTTCAGCTTTAAGCGCTATTGCTGTGAGTCTGTTCAAATCCCTTCCTGTTACACTTCCTTCAAATTCTTTCCCCATTACACTTCTGGTGAGCATTAACATATCATTCTTCGAACTCTTGTATTTCCTTAGTCAGTTATCTTTCTTAGAACCAGACCAGAAAGGCTTTTTTACAGTTTAATTTATTTCCAAACTAATTTTGATGGAACTTTAAGTGCATTCTCAGCATTCACAGAGGACGGCACTCTTTTGAAGAAAATGGGCTCTAACCATGATTTACGTTGTATATCCCAGATGTCAGAAGTATGGGGCATACACAAAAACATGAGGGTGTCTAAATCAGCTGATACAGCCTGTACACAAACACTAATGAAATACTGCAGTGATGATATGTCTATGCTGACAATTAGTGGGACAAAAAGGTTTGACAGATAGATTAAATCTGCTTTGATTTTAAAACAGTTTCTGTTATACCAAATATAAATGACTTTTCAAAACTCTGAAGATTTCAACAATCTTTAATCTCCCCACTGATTATCAAGCAAAGGATTTCTGTGCATATTTACATCTTGTTGCCCAAAATATTAATTACAAGCATTTACTTATGGTTCTTTCATGGCCTTGATGGCAACTTAAAGTATTATAGAAGGAATGTGCAATTCAATTGCTAACTCTTAAGTACCCGTGGCTTTTTAGCAGTAATGTGGGGAGAAAAAATTGTCCTACTAGCCTGATGGTTGATATTAAACACATTTCTGAAACTTTTTCTCTTTTGCTGTTTACATATCAGAGTTTTCATAAATTATGAAAATTCATAAATTATGAAAATTCTTCATAAATTTTTCATTATGTTTGGTTTTTGCATCCCTTGGCTGATTCTTCAAACCAGTTGAAGTAATGCAAGTATACAAATGAAAAATATCAACATTCAACTTCAGAAATGAAATATAAGACAATTAAATCTTACTCAAATAAGAAGTTTTTGATGAGAAGGCTTAAGGTTAAGAAGACTTAACCCTAATTAGTGCTATTTTTTAAAAACATTTCTAAGCTTAGTCTCCCTGGAAGTATCTGTTAAGAGCCTTGAGAATTACCTGATCAAGGAAATTTAATAATGTTCAAATTTAGGTCTCACTTGTCCTAGTTCAAAACTCTACTTCACTTACAGGAGAGTTGCAGATTTTTTTATTCTACTTTTATACTTAAAGTATGCCAGGCCTTAAATAAAAATTTGCAAATGTGAATTCAGCAAATCTTTCCACTTCCTTGGACAATTAGCCAAATTGGTCAAATTAGGCAAGTCTGAAATTAGGAACCAAAAGAAAAAAAATAATCATTCTTCTATTTTTTTGCCTTGACTCTTGGAAACATGTTTTTGTGGGTAAACCACAGTCTCTCAGAAAATGTTGGAGATTAAGGGATAAGTTGCAAAGAAATTTAGTATAAACTTTCTCATAGAAAAATATTAAATCAAGATTTTAAACCTTGAATTATTTATGTTTTCTCAATATCTCTAACTCTTGGATCTCATACTCCTTGCTACTCGATCTCCTTATAATTATATTTATGTATCCTCTAAAAATGATGACTTTTTCATACCATTAGAAAGGATTTTTCATAACTAATAATTTAGGGCTGTTAAACTGTGCCCTACCACAATTACAGACAGTAAGATTTTTTTAGAGCTCAAAAGCTGAGCTTTTAATTACATTGGTTTAGCAAAATGCCAGCTTTAGAAAATGTTTGGTCTTTAAGCAGACAAGTGATTTTAATGTTCAGAGCTGGGATTCAGTTTTCATTCGTTTGACTGGGGAACTTAAGAGACTTATAGAACAACATATGAAATTCTTCCAGTGTAATTTTATGCTACTATTGTTTCTTTGGATTTAAAGTATTTAGAAATCTTAACATAAAGGGAGGAATTATTTCATTATTCCTACCGGTCTGCTGACCTGCCAAGCAAATATACCCCTGCATGCACACATATGTACATATATATGTCAAAGAGTTTACTGAACTAGTATAATTTTGAGTTTGCAGATATGCATACAAGGTTCAGCAGGCTTACAAATCTATTTATATCAAAGCATGGTTTGTATTGGTTGCCTCATTTCCAGAGTGAGTGGGCAGTTTATTCCACATGAACCTCAAGTCTCAGCTAGAACTGCTGTTGAACATTCTGAACTGCCAGTTTAAATTTTACAAACAAGGAAAATACATACTTGGCTAATCTACAAAGATTCCTTATTTCATTGCAATGGCAGAGAAGGTTATTCTAGGATATGTGGTTATCATAAAATAGTCACAATCCTAAATATCATGGATTCGTATTATTCCAATTCAGGGCAACAGTCCCTTATTCTAAATCTTTTATTGCCAAGATAATGAAAACCATGCTAATGGTTGGATATGATGGACAAAGAAACTAATCTATAGTTTAAACACTTTAAATGGCTTTCCTTTTCTTTTGTTTTGTCTTTGCCTCCTGTTTCTAATTTTTATTGATAGGTTTCTGTCTACACTGAGAAATGAAGACACTGTTCACAGAAAAAAATCCACTTGAAACCATTGCCTGTCTTAGTGGTACAGGTTTTCCATTTTCTCTCATGAGATAAAGTGCAAGTGACATTATCATGTACTCGTATTTTGGGAAATTTGAGAGTCCTAGGGTACCTACGAGAAGATACTTTGGTAGATGCTGCTTTGTTAAATCATTGCAGCTGAATTACAACCTTTTAAATTAAAAAAAAAAAAACAAAAAGAAAAAAGAAAAAAAATAATCTTATTTTCCCTTCTAACAGCACCATGATTTTAATGACTTTAAGGTCTTAATCAGGAGTTTTTATTATTCAGTGTGGGAGACTGAGGTTTGTATCCATAACAGATATGGTGTACTCAGAGCTCTAAGCTGACACAGCAAATAGACAAGGCATGTTTGAGACCACAGCTCTCCAATTCTGGACAGATTTCCTTAAAGGACTGTGAAAGAAAAGAAGAATAAGGAGCATACATTTTGGAGAGTTTGTCCTCAGGATCCCCAGCAGAGATCTTAGCTAAATGAAACTCCTGAATTTGAATCAAATCAGATGCTGCACCAAAATTTTATCTATTTTATTTTTGTCTGGATAATTTAGAGTAATTTTCTGTCTGGATAATTAAGAGCATTTTTCATATGCTTATTTCAGGTCTTAACCTAGACAATAAAATGTTAACTGTGTCTAAATAAAGAAACCAGAACTATGGTTCCTTGTTTCAGTATTTATGTGAGGTTATTATATAGGATATCTGAAAAAATGCTGGCTTTGTCCTTTAACAATTGAACTAAATCAATAACTTTTTTCTGTGCTGGGATGAAGGATAAGCTACTCTGTGATTGTGACTGTTTATGGCGTGCATGATTAAAGCAGAGTTCTTGTCTCAAAAATAACAAAAGGTGGTAATTTATTTAATGATCCACTTTCATTACTGAATCACATGAAAATTATTTCTTAATCACTATTAGACAGTCATTCTGCTAATTAACAATAAAACACATGCTTTTAGATTTGTTAGCACAGAGAATTCTGTCAGACATAGGTGTGACTTACTGAAAAAAATAATAATTCAGCTTTTATCGTTATGAATATAGTCTAATCCATGGTCTTAGAGTTATGACATGTTTGTACAGCATAACTGGGGAAAATCTTGTGATAAGTCTAAGGCAGGAATACTAGTTAAGTAGGAATGGAATTTGGAATGGGAACTGTGAACTACTGCTGGTAAACAGTGGTAAAACTGAAGTCAAAAAAAAGAATGAGGATTTAGGCCTGAACATGTGCAGAAGCATGCAAAGTCAGAGCTATGCTAAGATAATTGCATAGAAGAAAGGACCTCCACACTCTTGAATGGATACAACTGCCTGAAACCAGGGAGGAGGGGATCAGTCAGCCAAGCGTACGCTGGTAATTCCCTTTGGTGCAGGGGGGCATTCCAGTTAGCTCCAATCCTGCTTCAAATGTGTGCACCACTGTCATATCTGCCCATCCTGTGCAGGTGTCTTGGGAACTTACACTGTCTCAAATGTTAGTAAATACCTCTTTTTAGGCAAACTCAAATCCTCTCCCTCTGGCCTTGCTACCTTTCACATCAAGGCAGAGAAGAAGGAGGCAAAAAAGTATTTGATTCTTTGCAGAAATGAGTGAACATGTTGTCTTTGATCATGGTCACATGTTGCTGACTGCCATGGAATCAGTTTTATGGTATGCTCTAATGTTTTATAAAATAATTAACTAATGAAATCCAGTGATATAGCATATTATCCAGTGGGGCAAATACCTTCTGGAGAATCTCAATGCCAAATGCCTGAACTCCTTCTCGTAACTAAACTTAGATAACTCTTGTATCTCTGAAATACAAAGCTTTGCTTTGTAGATGGCCATGCCCTAAAACTTTGTAGAGGTTAAATAAATTTAACTGAGGACAACTGCAGCTGAAGGTTAATTAGTCACCCTATTGAAAATAAAATATGTTTTATCTTACCTTGCCATTAAGGTCCCATTAAGATTCAACAGTTCCACTAAAGAAAAAGAAAAAATACAGTAATTCCATTATTTGTCTGGAAAATTATAAGACTATCAATCAGAACATGTGCAAAGAAGGACTAAGCTGCAGAGAGGATTTTTTACAAGGTTGACATTATTGAAGAAACCAGTCTGCTGAGTTAGAAAATTTTGTGGTTATTTCATAGTAGAATTAGTATATTGGATCTTCTTTTGTACTTGCTGGAACAAAATCAGGTTAATTAATCCATTTTCATCTCAGAAAGATGCCTCAGATGCTTTATTTTTATTTCCCTTTCTATTATTTTAGTATCATCCTTACTGTAGGAAGTTCAAGACTTGCCTCCTGGATCTGAAAATCTAATTAGCAGCTCAGACTGTAAATAGTTAGTTTAGAATATGAACAATAGGCTGTGAAAGAGCATTGTATGATAGCCAAAAAACAGTCAAGAAAGAAAACTCATAAAAAGAAGACTGTAGAAGAAAAATATTTGGAACTTTTAGGTAAATAGGTGAGTTGGAGGTATTGTGATATTTCCCAGAGATTTAAAAAAGCATTCCTTTGCAGAAAAAAAAGACAACCAATCATCTATATTTTGATTAGATATATTAGACATACTATTCATATGACTTCTAAAAAGTGTATATGCTCACTATTTAGCACTTACTATACTAAAAAAATTTCTTTAATTTTACTTGTTAATGTAGCTGACAGCCTGGAAAACTACAGTTTTCTAAGTGTCCTATACATTAATACCTCATAAAATTCTCTAGGAAGGTAACGGATATTTCATTTGTATGGCTTGAAATTTTTAACAAATAAGACTACCCCTGCGAGACCACAGACCATTTATGATAGCTAGATTGATTTCTTTCTGTATTAAAGTCTTGATGCTATTTTTCAACACAGTTCATTGCAAGCAAGATTATTCCTCAAATACATACATTCACTAAAGAGGCTTTGGAGGCTGCATTAAAGGGATGAAAATTTGGGCAGCAAGGGAGTAGTAGTGTTTAATATAAAGAAACAGAGTGTCAGATATATACAGAATAAAGAAATCCAAGCATGGTACAAGGGTAGTTGCAGTGAAAAGGTGCCCAAAACTGATAGTGCCAACACCAGCCAGACCCAAGACAGACCTGTCAGTGGCCGGTCTGTCAATGTCTGACAATGCCAGTAGTGCCTTTGGGATAACTGATTTAAAAGGAGGGAAAAATTACTGCACAGCATGAGTCAGGAAAGCAGTGAAAGCACCTGCCCTGCAGACCGCAAGGTCAGTGAAGAAGGAGAGGCAGGAGGTGCTCTGGACCCTGGAGATGAGATTCCTCTGCAGCCTGTGGTACAGACTATGGTGAGGCAGCTCTTGACATCCTGTCAAATGGATTCCACACTGCAGCAGGGGAACTGGTGGCAACTACCATTCCCCATTCTCAAGTGCCACTTGGAAGAAAGGGGTAGAAGAACTGAGAGTGAGGTTGAGCCCAGAAAGAAAAGGAGTGGGGAAGAAATTGTTTTAAGATTTGTATTTTAAGATTTCTCATTACCATGCTATGGCTTTTGATTGCCAATAAATTAACTTCCAAGTGGAGTGTGTTTTGCTTGTGACTGAAATTGGTGACCAATCTCTTATCTTGAACCATGAGCCCTTCATCACTCTCGATGAAGCCCTTGATGAGCCCTTCTGTGCTCTTCCCAGACAAATATGAGGAGTGATAAAGCAGACTGTGGACACCTACCTGACAGCCAAGGCAAAACCACTACAAATCATGGCCTCATGTCTGTGATGTCTGTGTTGGAATGACAATGGGTGCAGTGACTGAGTCATCATGCTAAACATAGCTTTGAGACTTTCCAAGACAGTTCCTCAATATGGTGCAGATTTAGTGTTTCACAGCACATTTCAGAGTAGCTACTTGCTTCTATCCTGTCCCTATAGAGAGCCACACAACAGTTTCATTACAAAGTGGGGTAAGTTAGGTGTTATTGCTCACCTTATGGAACAGTTTTGACTGAGAGTCTAAATAAAAAATCATATTTATTCAATGTAGATTAGACTTGAGGAAGAGTTACTTCCTCAACTGTTACACATGGTATTGGTGTGTAATAGAGCAGGACTTGGAATATTGATGTCTGCACATGAAGAAGGAAACAGGGATGTAAGGAAAAAAATAGGTATGATCTTTACAACAAGAAAACTCTACTCTGAAAAACAATACTCAGGTTGTAAACATATAAATATTTTGCAAAAGTAATAATGCAGAAAAGGCTTTCCTTCGTTTTACTGCTATATCCTGTGGCAAGCAAGAAAGAGGAAGTGCTCTATAAATTGTCATTTTACCAGCTTCCTTTGAACAACACCACATAAAACTTAGCTTTGCTTCAATATAATTTGCATTAAATTTTCATGTAGGTAATTCACTTCATGCTGCATTCTGCTTTGTGGTAATAGTTTCTCACCCTTTTTTTTTTTTTTACAGGTCTAACAAGTATTTGTTTACCTGCACCATATTTTCTGAGCTGATTCCATCTTCAAGTTCTTTTTGCCTCAACCACAGGAGAGTCTTCCTAAAAGCTTGACACTAAATATCCAGAGGTAATTAATTATATTCAGACCAGCACTTAGTGTAAGCCTGCTATAGGATTACCATGTGGAATTTCCCAAACTCACATTATGATGAAATATCCAATTAGTGTATTGTAGGCAGGCATGAATCTCATTGTAGTTAAACATTTGCTGACAAGCTGGACTTCCAGTTTAGCTTTGTGGACTGAGAGAAGTAATCTGATCTTATCTGCCTTTCTGTTGAGCAAATTCTCAACATACTTTACCATTAGACCCACCCCCTCTTTAAGCAGCTTTTACCTGAGGACAAGAAGAATCTTTTATACTCACCAATCTTATTGTTTGCACATACCTTATTTGAAAAGAATGTGTATTACTGATATTCACCATTCAGAATAAAACTCTTGAAAGGAAAATGGAAGATGTCATTCAAATTGAATGCATACATATTTCTAAGTGGAGGTTATATGGTGGCATTATACTAAACTGAATCTTGGGGGTATAATACTACAAAGCACTTTCCTATTTTTGATCACGTATTAATAATTTTAATATCTGATCTATAAATATTTTACAATCTATAAAATTTATGCCTGGGTGTTTTTCTGTGATAGATTTGCCATGTAAAATTAAAATACAGCTCCAGCATTTTTTTCTAGAAATACCCCCAGATCTTTCGGGGGGTTTTTTCAGTGTGGCTGGTCATCAGGAAAGTAACTAGAGCGTTGCTTTGGAATTTGAGTTACCAAATATTGACTACAGAGAAAGAGATATTTCACAGCTGATATTTTTGCTTTCTTATCTCTCTGAAGCTTCTATCTTGGACATATTTGTACAGTGAAGAGTCTCACCCTGACTTTGGCACATTTTTTTTTTACCTTGATAATTGTAGTGAGTTTCTTTGTTGTCTAAAGGTGGACTTTGCACAAGAAGAACTCACACACGGAAAGAAGCACAATAGCTTTTCTGAGTGACATTGACTGCGGACAAGTCTTTCCAGTGACTGTAAGCAGGTCAATAGAGAGAAATCTTTTCTGATATCTAGGGTTTGAGGAAAAAGAAAACGGCAACAGTTCAGATATGTCTATGCTCTCCATTTTCAATTTTACTTTGAAGATCACTGAAATATTTTTGTCTGATACAATTATTCTCTCATGTCATATTCAACTGGAAAGTACATAAATCAACAGATTTGACTTCTTTTAATAATTACTTTGTGATTACAACATATGTTTCAAAGGATGCTAGCCATCTGCATGATTCAACAGACTATCTTTGACAGAAAATATTATGCTTATGAACATAAGTAGGTTCAATTGGTAGGCATAATGTTCATGAATTCTTACATAATGCAAGAATATATTTATTTTTGTTCTTTCTACAAGACAACTAGATACTGCAGATTTTTAATTTTATGTTATTCTTTTGTGATATTGTGTTGATCTAACTTTCTTCCTGGGTCTCTGGGATATTATAAAGGAAATGTACTTTTTGCCTTTCCTGCTGCTGAAAACTCTTCAGATACAGTGGATTTTATTTTTTTTTTCATTTTTTTAGTGAATGACAGTATTGAATTAGTCTAGTCCCCAGACCAATAAAAGAAAATCCTTTGTTCAGAACATGTTCTGTTATCCGCAATCAGATTTAGATCAGGTTTGAGGTTAAACACACAAAACTACATGGTAACAGATTTCAATTTCAGCTCCTGCTAACTCCAACATATGTCAATGACAGCAGAATATAATGGGTACTGATGCTCTTGCAAGTCGCTCACCTCCCTAGAGAATTACTGTGCAGGTATGGTCAGTGCTATGAAAAGCCTCATGCGTAATCCTTTGCATTAAGGTATGAGCTTATTTTATCCCTAAATCTTTGTTGTTAAAAATTTGACAACCTTGACAATATATATATTTTATATATTTTATATATATATACATTTATATATATATTTTATTATATATATACAAAGTTTACATTAAATTGCATATATTTTTTATACTTTTACATGCCAATGTGGGCAAAAAGAGGAAGTGCATGTTTTTAAAGATGTTTTGGATACTCAAAAACATTATTGTTGGTCTTCCTGAACTTAATTAACTAGAACAATTGGGCACAAAATTATCATTTCATACTTCACAGTCTGAGGATACTGGCCTTTTATTTTTGAGGAAATTTTCTTACTTTATGGTTTATTCCTTGCTTAGGATGATTGTTAAAATGCTGCAGCGGCATCTATTTTTTACACCTATTGTCTGCTCCTAGCTTTTCCATGCTGCTTTTTGATATCTTTAATGCAGGATCACGTCCCTGTGATGTCCAAGTCCAGTCCAGTCAGTGCCTGCAAACAAGTATAATTATAAATCCTCAAGTCTATGAGACTTTTCTCTCTGAGCACTTAGAATCTTATAAAGCCCAAGTATGGTTTCTTGTTTACTCAAAATAAAGTAGATATAAACTGAAAGATGGGAAATTAGCCACAGCTGAGTTTTTTATTAGATAAAAAATGCAGGTTCAAACTAAGCAACTTTTCTGGCTTCTGTTGGTGAAACATTAATTCCTGGGATCTTCATAATTCAATTTTTTATTTTCAGAGAAAGCTTTTTGTGTAGGGAAGAAGTATTATACACGTTATATAGGCAGATAGATGAGATTCAGAGGGCCAAATCTCTGGATAAGCAGAAAGGGAGGCACTTAGCCCCTGTTGGAGAATTAGCAAAGATATCCCAAGCTTTCATTTAAACTGAATGCTTATGTTTCAAAGCCAGGAAAAAATTTCTGCTGTTGACATGTACAAGGTCAGACCACTGCTGAGCAATAGAAATTACAGCTGACTTCAAACCTCACATCCTTTCAGAAGCTTCAGTAAAGTACAGTAACAAAAAATGCATCACCTGTGTTAGCCAGGTGCACAATTAGATTTGCTCTAAGTGACAAAATATCATCTGCTTTGATTTGAAACAGAATATGTCTGGTAGGTGAGGAAGCTAGTTCCATCTCTTCATCCAAGTCTAAAGAATGCTTTTTAAAGCCCAGACTGCATAATGCAACCATCACAGAACATTCAGGTTTGTAATTCACATACAGGAGTAGCTGTGTCTAATAACAGTTAAGCAGACTAGTTGCAACACTCTTTGCTAATCAGAGCCCTGAAATTTAAGTGATACATTATTTATACATCCCCCAGGGAGACAGGACTGCAGAGAATTAAGATTTAAGAGGGGAATTTCAATGATCCGCTTTGGAAACTGAAATGATACGCAAGATCACATGCAGCAGGACTGCATGCATCTGTGGATTTAGATGTATGTCACCTCAACACTGCTGAAAGAATCTCAGTGTTCATCTTCAGCACCTAGATAAAACTGTGAATTTAGCTGTAAGACTCTTGCTTGAAGAAACTCAGTTCTCTGTACTTTGCTCTACCAGGTTTTCTGGACCTCTGATTTTTAGAGCTATTGCATCTTAGAAATTTTTAAGCCTACTGGTTATTCTAGCAAATAAGCCTCATTCTCCTTACATTCATACTTGCAAAAGGTATGATTATCTAGAAAATACTTTTTCATTATACCTTTAAATGTAATTTCTCATTTATTTTTGTGCTTTGTTAATTCAGATATGCATGTAAATGCTCACTCTAGCAATTTTCAGTGCTAAGAACCCAGACTATTCTCGTTTTACTCATCTTAATATTTTAACCACCTTACCACTATTTATTGACAAAGTGCCTGCTACACTACCTAGAAAAGCATTTTACTGAACCAGGGATTGAAATACTGAACTGAAAGCTTAGTATATTTTAAAATAACTAAAGTACTTGCTTTATTGTCTATATATTCTGTGTCAAGTTATTTTCTATATTTTCTATATTCTTAAGGAAAAAAATTGTTTCTCCTCTCTGCCATTTGTCATTGGGCAGCCCTGACGAGTGGACCCTCTGGTGATAGGGTAATATTAGGCGTTTGATTGCTACCAGCTGTGCACAGAATTTTTTGTTGCACTTTTTGTGTAGATGCTCTCTGCTTTTTCAGGGGCACAGTGTGTAAAAATCTCTGCTTACTGGAACTTGCTTTTAGAAAAGATAATTTTTATGAAAACCTGGAAAATAAATTACATTTTTCTTCTGCACTCTAAAGAATATAAATATGGCATTATATCTAAGTTATTTGTATTACTGATACCCTCTGAGACCAATGGGATTAATATCATGCTTTATAGTGTGAAAAATGATGTTAAGGTTGGGATTCTGCTGTAGCAAGAGAGATGCCTGCAAGACTATTCAGAGAAAGCTTGATGTAGAGCAGTCCTGCAACCTGTACAACATGTGTGTGTGTGGAAAAAAATTGCAGTTTTAGGTAGAGGCAAAACTTGTAACTCTAGATATACCTAGATATATGCCTAGTGCAAAATGCAGTATTGTGTTTGTTATTTGATACTTTTCAGCTTTGTGAATTTGTCATGTCCGTTTATACTTTACTGTCAGGGGTCCCTATTGTGAAAAAAATTTGATCCCTAGCAATTCTCCTGAGGAAAGTGAGATTTTGCCATGCTTATATATCAAGCAGAAATGGCAGACATATTAGTAGACCAGATCTAGAATGGTCATTAGAAGAACTCTGATGAGAATAAGAATATAAATAAGTCCTTCAAAACATTAGAGAATATGACTCCTATTTGAATCAAAGCTACCCCGCCCTAAGAGTATTCATTAAAAAAACAAAATAAAAGATAATTATCTATTGGATTGCTTAATTTATTTGTAAATAAATTATTTAGGTTTGGCAAAAATGGATTGTGTCTTTACTATTCCTACAAATTCATCTCATGATGAGGGATTTGACAGTACCTCAGTCAGGATTTGGGCTCACTGTTACAGTACAAAAACAAGTGTAAAAAATAGAGTAAAAAATATCAGTCAGTATTCAGAAGATATTGAAAACTATATAGGGCAGTTTTCTAAGAGCAGTGACTTAGAATTTTGATAAGCACAAATAGCAAGCTAAACCTATGGAAATTAGGAAAGTATTTATGAGAAACCTTTCTTGCAAGACTTTTGTGTACAGTTTATTCTGCTGAATACCTTCATTTTCAGTGCAAGTTACTTATTATTTGTTCTTCTGAGACAATTTATTTTCTGTAATACACATTTTGTTAGACAAGAAAGTGGTGCTGTTTCAGGAAAATAGCATATAACTTCCTCCAGATGTGGTGAAATCAATGGCTCATAAGGAAAAAACACCATGATTTTGGGGAAAACATTAATGGGAAAAACTCATTGCATATTTTTACCACTGCCAAATTAATTGGAACAACATGTTTGTTATACACACATGTTTTCTACATGACAAAAAGACTATTAAATACAGTGTGCATTTGTGTTCTTTTATGAGGCTTTTTGATTTTAGAAGTAGGAAGATAGGAAGTACAGACAAAAAAATTAATAACACTGCATCTACTATGATAATAATAACAACTAGATAATATATAAATGTGTTTATTTTGAGAAATTTATTTAATCTATTGAACAATGCCAGTGTCCCCCCCACCTTTTATTTACTGTTCTTAGAGGGCCCATAGCCCTGTGAATTCATTTATAGCTAGGTATTATTTTTTAAAAAAATCAGATCAGAGATGAAAAGATCAACAATCAGAGTTTCTAATAACCATAAGATAAATTACTAAGTCAAGAAGTGATCTCATCATAAAATGGTTTGGGTTGGAATGGGACCTTAGTAATCATTGAACTTCAATCCACCTGTCATGGTCAGTGACACCGTCCCCTCAACCAGGCTGCTCAGAGCCCCACACAGCCCAGCCTTGAATATTTCTGGGGATGGGGAAACCAAAGTTTCTCTGGGCAACCTGTTCCAGTACCCAGAGTCTTCCTAATATCTAATCTAAACCTATTTTCTGTCAGTTTGAAGCCATTACTCCTGGCATTACATGCTCTTGTAAAAAGTCCCTCTCCAGCTCTCTTGCAGGTCCCTAAGAGCTCCCCAAAACCTTCTCTTCTCTGGGCTGAACAACCCCAACTCTCTCAGCCTTTCCCCATAGAAGAGGTGCTCCATCCCTCTGATCACCTTCTTGACTGTGATAGAGGGACAAGAAAGAAAAGAAAAAGAAAAAGAAAAAGAAAAAGAAAAAGAAAAAGAAAAAGAAAAAGAAAAAGAAAAAGAAAAAGAAAAAGAAAA
>NC_031799.1:66476046-66490731 GCF_001522545.3 Parus major | reverse complement strand
AAAGAAAGAAAGAGAAACAGCTAAGGAAGTTAAGGCTGCTGGAGACTGATGGGAGTTTTTCTCCTACCCAATAACTGGTCATTTCTGAGAATTGACAGTAGTTCTGACCATTGAAAAGTGAGATCAACCTGTGAACATCACCCTTTAAAACCTAAACCCAGGAATTTCTCTCTCTCTCTTTGGTTTCCAGCTTTGAAAGGTAACAGAGCTCCAGCTGGCTCCCGTCCCCTCCCCAGGCCATGCGGCCCGGGCAGGGGCTGGGCTGGGCCTGCCACGGTTCCCAGGCCGGGGATGGAGCCTGTGGGACTTTCCCCTGGCCCCAGGCTGGGCTGGGCTCTGCTGCAGCTTCCCGAGAAGCCTCTGGGGTGGTGAAGCTTTTCCCAGGGGGGTGGGTCCCAGCTCTGAGCACCACTGAGTTGAAACCCAGCACCATGAACACCTGGCTTGAGCCAGATTTTAACCCTTCCACTACCCAGATGAGACTTGTAGATTAATCCTTATTCCAGAGAGAGGGGAAGAGAGAGAGTGATCAACGGCTAGAGAGACAACATAAACTATCAAAGCCAGTGAGGAAAGGAATTAAGCCTCACATGGGAAGAGAACAAGGAGATGCACTAATAAGATGAAATATTATTTATTAAAACTATGGAGATGGACAATAATGTTCTGAAAAAACTTCTTTAATTCATGAAAGAGTATTTTGGGAGGAATGGAGTATTTCAAAGTGTGGATCTCAGCAAATGGTGAACTAGTTGTGATCCTGTGAAATGCTGGAACAGAAACGGAGAAGTGAGAGTTGTTGAAGAATTATGGCCCTTAAGAGACAAAGAGAAAACTTCTGTTTCCAGAGATGATCACAGAGACAGATAAAGAGAACTTCTGCCTCTGAAGAACTCATCCTTAAAATGACACACCTTGAATCATGGCCCACGAACACACCTCAGAGTGGTGTGAAATGGGAGGAAAGGACTGATGACAGTTTCCGGGCGGCTGGCATCAGAGAAATAGAAAACAATGAGAAAATGGTTTTCTTGTAAAAAACTCTTTTGTCATAGGTTGACAAAAGAGAACTTCTTTTTCTCCACAAAGACTGATGAAAAGACTATAGCCAAGTTGGGACTGCATTAACCACCATGTTTTCTCTCTATGTTGTCAATTAAGCAAGGTAATGGTGGGGGAAAAAGGACTTCTGGAGGTTTTATTCTGGTTTCTTGTAGTTTTGTTAATAAACTTTCTTTATTCCTTTTAAGTTTGCCCTTCTCCTAATCCATATCTTGCACAACGAAATGAGTAAGTTTTCTAGTGATTTTTTTAGCTAATGCTTTAAACCACAATATTGACCTCTATTTTCTCCAACTGGACCATGTCTTTCTTTGTGCTGGATCCCAGAGGGGATGCAGCACTGCAGGTGGTTTCCGTGATGATGTATAATATTTTCTTACATATTCTCATAGGTTACTCTTTCTATTCCCTCTTTCCCCAGTATTTGAAAATATTCTATAATGCACACTGTTGTCTTTAAAAGGTTATCCCTTGAAGATACCAAAGAGTCTTATGGTTATGCTTTGGCTCTATTATTATTCAACAGTCTGTTTAGCCAAAATATTGTTTTTTTTCCTTATGTTTAATAGGAAAAAGCTAATTTTACTATAAATATGGATGTTTATATCCTTTGTTAACTATTTATTTATTCTTCATTTAATGGAATATTATATTGTTTTGGAAATTTTTTAGATTGTCTTTTCTTAAGTGGAAATATTTTGTACTTCACTGTAAACTTTTTTTTGCTAGACTGAAGTATCTGATAATTTTGATGCAATACATTAAAAAGGCAGAAATCCTATAACTAAAGAAATGTAGCTGAGAAGGGTAACATTCATAAAGTCATTTAACTTCAGCAGATTTTAGATTTAGCAGATTTTTTTCCTGATGAAGTGAAAGAATGGTAGGTTTTAAAAGCATATTTTGTTTTCACTTATAAAACAAAATACGGAATGTAACTTGTTTAAGCTACGACTTTTCTGTTGCCACAGCACTACATCTAAAAATAGATTATGGTGTTAAAAGAGTTACTGAAAAACCAACAAAGCACATCCTTCTTCTGCCATGGTGTCTGTCACATCAGAAATTACTGCAGTGCTCCATGGAGTGGTATTAGAGAACTAGGGAAAAGGCAAAACCTGTTTTTCTGAGAAAGTATAAAAGTAGAATGAGGATGCCCTCAGTATGAGCAGAAAGACCCTGAAATTTATGTCACTTTCCCACCATATTCAAAATACACATAAGACATTTAGAAAAAGTCAGTCTTAAAAACAAGAGTGAGAAATTTGGATTTGAATTTTGGAGAAGCTCCTACACATGTCAAACAAGACTGCACATACTTAAAGAATAATATTGCATCTGTAGATGATGCAATACACGATTGCAAAAGATGTACCTCATACTTAAAGAGCAATATTGCACCCTGCATAGAGCATGCTAAGTTCCTTCACTAGTGGGGCAAAAGAGGTCTTGCATCAGACTTTTGCCCCTTCATCAAATAAATGCTCACTTAATTCTTTTTTCCTTGACAATTTTGCAAGGTTTCCCTCAATATGAATATGGTTTTCTTTGTTTTATGGAGGAAAATGAATTATATTTCCCTTCCTGAACACACAGATATTACCCTTGATATAAAGTATTTAAATAATTAGTGATAAAAATACACTCTGGCAAGAGAGGGTTTTGCATATTCTGTGTAAATGGTATAGCAATTACCCAACTATATTACACAGAGTAGTTAACAATTATTTGACCTTCACTGTGTTTTGAATTCACTCCAGTTTCCTGAAAACTCTCTGTGAAAGCTCTGCTGTTGATGAAGATGCTGATGGAGGAATGCTTACTACATATAATGTAGTATGTTTGGTCATGAGCTACACACCAGGTTATTCAACACTGAAGTGTGGGTGTTATGTATGCTCCAAGACTGAGCATAGAAGCAAATAAATGTAGGGAACCTTTCTGTGGAATTTTATATTCCTAGAGGCTTCAGGTAGCAAGTCTCTAGGAGGATCCATGGATCAAAAGTGACACTGAGAATGTGCCTAAAGTGAACAACCAAGTGCAGACAGGAGATAATGTTAAGAGAATTATCAGTCACCATGCTCCTTAACAGATAACTTCACATACCTGCACCGTGGTTTGTGTTTTTGGAACTTCAAGATATAAACTCTAATTATAATTATGCCAAAAATACTTTCCATAAAAGCACCTACGAAGGAGATAATACTGTAATATTCTGTTGAAAAACAAAATTTCTCTGCAAAGTTATTCATTCTTCATTCCCACCACTCCCTTCATCAAAAACTCCCCACTCCCTTCCACTTCCTTGCCTATTCAATAATTCATAATAGGATGCAAATAATGCAATTTAAATGTAATTTATAGTGACTCTATGGTAGTGTTTCCAGTCATAGAATTTCTGTTAAATAATTTTTAAAGTCTGTCTTGCCCTTGCAAAAGTAGTAGAGGAGTATCACTGTCTTTTGAGTGGTTGATCCATATTAGACGTTGCTAAATCCCTCACATATTTCAGCCAAGCAGTTAAATGGGAAATCCTGATATTCCTAGCAAAGATAATGATAAACCCACTCTTTTAAAGCATTGCAGATAGGGAACTCCTTCCACACAGAAGATTGTGAGAGAGCATATGGGTTGATCCTCTAAATCTCATTCAGTGTGAAAACAGCAGGAATTTTTACCCTTTGGCTGTCAGACGTGTTCATGTGCCTGGACTGTAATAATGAAAATGCTGTCCTTGATTTCTCTCCATTGTTTGTTCAGGTTTGGGTTTTTTTTCTTTTGGTCTGTGTTTGAAAGACTACACTTGCACATGATAGCATTTTTATTTTCCATCATTTCCATATGAATTAGGCCATTGTACTAATAAATAAAACTTCTACTTAGAAAGATGCTTCATCTGTGTTGTTACTAGCAATTAAGCATTTCTTTATTATTCAGCAGTATGGGATTTGCTCGGTTCAATCACTTATTGAGTAATTGTCACAAAATTCAGTAAAATGTTGATGTAAAAAGGTAGCAACTCTAAAGAAATCTTTTATATATTCAACCCTAACTGTCATCTGAGAAACAATGCAGCAATGATGATTATCTGATTTATAATGAAAGATGTCTTGTGGAGTTAATCTAGGTCCATGAAACAAGGCATTAGAAAAACAGCTTAATTATTTTAACTGTTGATTATGTATTTTATTTTGACAAAAATCTCCTGCACAAAGGAAGTTACGATTAACCTCTGATATTTTATCTGGTAGGAGAAAAGCATCTTAAAAAACAAGGCAATTTTACTCCTTTGTAGAGGAGAAACAAAAAATTCAGCATTGAAGTGAACACAGACATTTTTTCAGAAATAGCATCCCATAAAAAGTGACAGATTACCTTTAAGGGGCAAGTGTGATTTGCACAGAAGCCAAAGTAGCTAAAGTCTATTTATACCAGAAAAAAAGGTGGTGTTTTTTTTTCCCACATAAATAGTCCTGTAATGACTACTGCACATTTTCAGTGTGTAATTTTAAGAACACTACATGTGTTGTCTTTGTAAGCAAAAATTAAGCCTCTCCTTTGGTCACCATGGCAAGCTTTTTGTAGCAGTACAAAAGAAAGTCTATTGTGTGAGATCAGGGAATCGAAGTAGGATGGAATATAAGCAAGCAGTTTGTGTATGGATCTTGCTCCTGCTGCTGTTCCACATGCCGTGTGATCTATGTACATTCTTCCTCCTATTTGACCCATATGCCATGTATGTATTGATGCATTTGAAGATTCCAACAATATGCAGGAAAACCTGCCTAAGCAGTGAAAATATTTTCCTGCTTGGGGAGGTATTCTAGTACAAACTTTTCTCTGCATAGTGCATTTTTCCTTTGTCAAGATGATTAACTCCTCCTTCCATGGGGATGGTAATAGGAGATAGGATGTAGATATAGGATACAGATAGATACAGGATATATAGGATATAGAATTCTAGCAAATGAGTGTGTACAAGTATTTGAAGAAAGAAGAAATTGCGGTGAAATTTTGAAAACAAAGAGAAATAGAGTGCAATCTAACGTTACACCTTTCATGCCACTAAACCTCAAGTATTCTTCTCAGAGGGCTGTGTCTTGCAATATTTTGCTGTGAGTCCCATACACAGTCCAGCTTCATATTTCAACAATACACTTTATTCTTTAAGGGGTTTCTTTTCAGAGATAGAAAGAACACATGAGGCCCTTGCAGTCTTTGAAATACTATGTAGGTATAAAACATACAATAATTAAGACATCTGTCAGTATACGATTTTAACTCTTTACCTTTTAAAAGTTCTAGCTTAAAGGTTTAAATTTAAAAGTTTTCAAAACTTTTAAAAGTTACAGTTTACTTTCTGGCGAAGGACATCAGAAACCTGCCAAGCCTCACAATATTAAAATATTACCCACTTTTCCTCTGCATAGTCAAAAACTTGCATTGATTATTCATGTACAGTAACTTTTTCATATATAAATAAAGCAACGTCACCTTTTATGCCCTTTGCTTGCTTGTGCCACATATTAATCATTTCAAAATGTTCCAAAATCTAATTTGTCTTCATATAAAAGAGAAAAAAAATCAGAACCAAGTGAACCAAAAGGTTTTTGTTTGCTTCCTTGCTTGACTGTTTTACTGGGTGATCTTAAATGTCTCTCAACTTTGATGACCCTATGATCCCTCTGGTAGGACCTCACATTTTGATGACCTCTTGACAGCTGTAGAAAGAAATCTTTCTCTTTGAAAATATCATCTGATAGGCAATTTTACATAGGCTGAAGCTAAATTTGAGATATAAAATCAATTGATATCTCTCCTAATAGAAACATACTTTAGTATGGCATTCTTGTTTATTTACCCAAGGAAAAATACAAATGTGTGGTAGTAACATTTTCACAAGCAGTTAAAGTGCGTAAGTACTTTGTTTTTAAAAAAATTCTAACTCAGCTTTAAAAGAAAAATTTCTTCAGGAGCACCATTTGTTGTTCACAATTAAAATTAAATATACTGACATACTGAGTAGGAGGGAGACACTAGGAGCAAAGAAGGGGGAACATGGAGGAAAAATCACGAGTTTTTCCTCCAGTTATGATATTTTTAGTCCTTGAATAGCTGAAGAAGATGTATCTTTTTAAAAATAACAACGAATTGCCTGTTCATACAATGGTTTCATTATAGCATTGTGAAAACAAACATATATTTCATTCTGATTAATGATAACATTCAGTGGCAGATTTCTGAAGGCTTTTATTCTTAAATGCTCTTGCCATTGTACATATGGGAGTTCGGTGGAAGATTTTATTTATGGAAAGACACTGGAAAAAGGATTGGGGAATTGGGTGAGGAGTCCAAAGAAACTTTAGAAGGCATGAAGAGGAGATACATTTGAAAAAATAATTTGTAAACATCAGTTAGGAGGGAAAAATAAAAATGAAAATAAATTTAATCTTCATTGCAAAAAAGGAATTAAAAAAATATGAAATAGTGGTATCTAGAGAATGTAATGAAAACCTAAGCAAAAGCAGACAAATATCCAGAAAAAGATATCCAAATATGACAGTCATATTTAAAAAACTACAATAAAGCTACTAAAACTAAATATATGTGGAAACCAGACGAATAATAAAGACTTTCTCTAGAAAGCATTGCAGTTATAAAAGTTACTGCTAGAATAACAAATGCACTGATTATTTAAGTACTGTCCAAAGTATTTTCCTAGGCTGGATCTGGGACCTGAAAAAAATTAATTAGAAACTTTTGTTTTTCCCAGATGCCAGGATGTTAGTAGCCCTATTTAAGTTTCCAAGGGTCCTCATATGCGGTCTTGTGCCTTCTACTCAAAAATCTGAGAAAATTGGCAGACATTTGGAAAAGTTGTTAAGTCTAGGCATCAATCTCTCTTTGGAATTTCCAGAGTTTTTGTTTCCCTAGCTGTCCTCTACAGGCACTACAACCTTTCACCATCAAGTGATATGAATATTGACCCATCTGGTAAAAGATGTGGGGGCCACATATTCCATAAAAGAATGCAGTCTGTTCCAGTAGAGTCAGAGAACATTGCTGGAACAGACTAATGGCATTGGTGAGACCTATCAGGTAGACGTGCATTTAAGTGGCATCAGCAAAAGCTCCAATTCAAAAGAGTGGAATTAGAAAGGACAAGGGATATTTTTAAAAAAAATTGCCAGATGGAACTTTAAAAAAGTTGGTTATCAGATGAACAGCGTGATGCAAAATTATATATCAAAGATTAAGCGTAATAAATTTTAGAGTAGAATTACACTATTATAGAAAGCTGTTTAAAGCATATTTTTCATAAAATGCAGTGCAGTTGATTCAGAAAAGCTTGGATTCATTAATTATAGCATGATGTATACCTTTCTGTAGGAAGAAAATCCTATAACACTCCTGAAATAGTGAATGACATGCTTGTATATGCTAGTGTAAAGTATGAATAAATTAATTTTTCTGCAGGTTATTTACAAGGTAACCATTCAATCAGATATTTTCTACTGTCAGCTTCAAAAGCTTGTTTAATCAATTGCAACAACATCTGTATGATCCTAGTATTCATTCTGGTTGAATTTAGTGGCCATATATGGTACTAGATACTGTGCAAAATGATGACTTAATAGTGGAATTCACAGAGCCTATGTATCTACCTTGTGAATTACCTACTCCTATTATTGTTAAATATGAATTATTTATTTCTCAAAAATAACTCTGTTGACTAGTCTTTTTTTGTTTCAAACATATATCCTATCAACATGTCTGCATGCATATATATATTTTGGTACCACAAAGCAGATTGAAAATACAGATCTTGTAACAACTACAATCAGCTTTTAACAGAGTTTATTACTTTATCATTGTTATACCAACTCCTGCTCCTGCAAATTCTTAATGCATCAGAACTATTTTGTGCCCAAAATGAACGCAAGTATACAGGTATTACAGTTACATGAAACAGTTCACATAACTAAGTGGTCAAAGGAGTAAAGTGAAAATTTATTTCTTCCAAACATACCTGTTGCTTTGTACCCTTCATTATCCCTTGTTTTGAATTTAAATGGTCATTGAAATAAATAATTACTTAATTAAATGACAAAATTTCTGCACTAAGTATTTAATCTGAAATGTTAAAATACTGAAGACTTTAAATGATAAAGGGGAAAAAAGTTGTAGCTGCTGATAAATAGTATCTAAAAAGCTTGACACCATACAGCAGAAATGCAATGCATTCTTGTTCTAACAAAATTAAGAGGAAACTTTTAGGCATGCTAGGCTGAGCAGAACATGAAACTGAAAATTATAGGTGAAGTAAATTATTATATTACTTTGCATAGCAAGGTAATAAATAGATCTTTCAGCATTGGTTTTCATTTTGGTCATCCAACAAGGCCATTTTTATAGCTCTTAAAGCAGAAAACTAAACATCTTGGCAAGACTGTGAGCAACATTATTTTTTGGGTTAAGAATTTGTTTGTTCGCTAGACAAATGAGAAAGACTGCTTTCATTATGTTTGTAGAGAAAATTGGTTCTGTTTGAGTAACCGAAAAACATGCTTTAGATAATTTATACAATTAAAAAGTAAAAAGAAAGAGGTTCATTTTGTTATGTCTCTTTAAAGCTGTACTATTGGTCTTGCCTTGTCTTTTCTGTGGAAACCTAGTGTTAGTAACGTGGGCAACCTGCTGTGGCCAGAACAGTAGTTTCATAAAATAGAGTAGTGGTAATGATGTCTGTGAACCCCACAGAGATAGCTTGAAACTTCTGACAGTTGCTTAGTGAAATTAAGACTTTCTTTTTGGCGTGGAAATCTTTTTGTTTCACTAATTGGGCTGTATCTTGTGGTGATGTAATACATGGTTAAAACTTACGGCTGTATTGTGCAATTTTTAGTTTCAATCTCTATGTTCTTGATCTGTTTATTTACTGAGAAAAATTACCCTTTTGCATAGTGTTATATGTTTTCAGTTGCTGAAAAGGCCCTTGGAAGTTAAAATAATTAAGTATTCTATCATACTGACAACAAACCTTACCTGATAAAAA
The DNA here is from genome assembly GCF_001522545.3 of Parus major. Lineage (NCBI taxonomy): Eukaryota > Metazoa > Chordata > Aves > Passeriformes > Paridae > Parus > Parus major. The sequence continues at coordinate 66,481,610 of NC_031799.1, read as the reverse complement.
TCTGAACATTAACTAAAAGGTAGAGTTTGTTCTACAAGAAAGGTTGGTATGTGTCATTGAGTACCACAAATGGTTTTATGAGGAGTTAATTGTTCCATTTGTCTTAGCCCAAATAATTAGAAGATCTGGTCACTGGGCCTACCCACTGTGCATCTTTATGTCTGCTGCAAGCTGCAGTATAACTAGAATTGAGGCTTGGAGCTCGTCGTCATCCCTCAAATAAAGTTAGTGCATCCAGATTTGGAAAATGACAGCAGTAATATTCCCATAGTAAAGCTGGAGCTTAGCCGTGTTATACTTATTAAAAAGCCTATTCATACAAATTAAATCCATTCCATATCCTGGCCTCTGATGACAGCTCCATTTTTTTTCTTGTCTGGTTTGAATTACCTCAAGTCTGTACCCAGAAAGAATTTATCCATTTCAAGAGACTTCTCCAAGCCCATAATAAATTCACATGGGTCATCCCATCAATGTGGTGAATTTGCATTATTATTTCATTATGAGAAGGAAAGAAAGAGGATTAGATCTCTTGCAGTGTTGGCAGCACCTAAATCAACTCGAACACATGATTAAAGCTGGCATTTATGACTTACACTGTCAGAGGAAACTAATTGTAAACTGAGAGCTGTGGATAATTATGATCTTTTTTATTACAGCATTTTCCTCCTATTTATCACAGGATAAACTACAGACAATACTATTGTTTGCATTAGCTCTCGGTTACTTGGAGCCTATTTATGCAAATGAAAATTTATCTATATTCTCAAATTGATGGGTTTATTTTAACTTAGTTTCAATCATGCTGTAAAAACCCTGAAAAAAGGTGACACTCATACAGCAATATTTGAGGCAGTGTATTTTGTATTGTCCCACTTGTAAGTATCCTTTGTTTTTAGTGTCTGCCTGGTGAATTTGTTTATCATGAATGCTTCTGAAAAAGTAAGCTACCTAAAGGACCTTCTCACAGGAGATATTTTCCTTTCTCTTTTATCATCACTCATATGTTGCTTTTATGAAATGTTATCTCACAAAGCTGCATAAGTCATATTTTAATAAACTACTTGTACCTTTTTAGAGAAAAGAGTCCCTAAAACTCAAGAATAAAAGTTGTGATAATAACAGGTTTATCATGACTTTTTGGAAAACAACTATTGTTGTTGTAGTAGTTTTTATTTTTTTCCTTCACACTGTTTTAATTTTCTTTTTACCCCCCCTTGAAATGAATTCCAGACAGAAAAGATCAGACATATACAGAGCAGGAAATTCTGGATGTTGAAGGTTATTCAGGATGAAATTTTTGCACTTTTCTTTGGTTAATGTAAACTAAAGCCCAGGACACGCTGACTGGGACATCTAACCTTTCAAAAGAGAAATTAATTTAAAAAGTGACATGAATAAGAAATAAAAAACTATGAAAAAAGTACATAGGAAATAAATTTATGACATTTGACAGTAAAGAAGTTATGACTGACTAACAGGTGTCTATGAGGTAGAAAGCATGCTTTTTCATGGTATTGTGTAACTTAGTCATTGCCCCATAACACTGTTGTGACCAGACAGAATTGGTTTACAAAAGAGTTAACTGTATTAGTGACCTCTAAAGTGGTGGTCCTGGCTGTAATCCTGAGGCCAGGAATTCATACATCTGTAGTTATTGGAGCTGGAAGAGCTGTTCTCACATTTTTAGTATATTCTTTCCTTAAATACCTGTTGGATGCTGTGAGAAACAAGACACTTGGAAATGGATTTTTGATGTGACAGTTTAAGATAACATTCAAAGTTCCCCAAAAAAGGAAAATAGTAACAAGGGATTTAGTGGGACTCATAATCCACCAGAAACAATTATTTGATATGCAGTAATTATGAAATCCTTCTGAGCTTTATTAGAAAAAGAAATAAAAAGTAATTGATGGCAGCAGACAAAACAGATGTGTAAATATAAAAATAATGTTAGGATGTAAACAACTGTTTGATTCTGTAGTACTATGTATTGTGACTCAGGTCCCAGCTTAAAGAATACTGACCTTTTAAAGTTTTTCATTCAGTTACCTTTGGGGAATCTCAGTCTTAAATAATGTTTTTCTGTTTGTGAATTTTCTGATGGAAGAGTTGCAAGAACAATTAATGTAGGTGATAATACCAATAATTAGTGCTTTATATTTCTAATCAGATGGGTTGGTGACTGAATTTATTGTGATGCCAATCCATCCATCTTTGCTGGAGGCTTAAGATTTTTCCTTTTTTTTATTTCTCTGAGAGAATTAGCTGCCATTGGTTGCAATAGGCAGTAACGACTGGTATAGAGAGACAAAAGATGTAGCTAAGGAGAAGAGGAAGGAATGCAGCTGGCTATATTCTTACCTGAGAGCTTTTCTCTTGGGAAGGGCAGAGATGCTGTGAGATTTTAGGCTGGGGTGAAGGGGCTGGGGGAAGCTCCTAGCTCTCTTGCTCTTGGCACTGAAAGAGGGACAGCCACTCTGGGGTCCCTGCTTAGAGGATTTGTTGCCACTATGGAACGTTTTTCCTCCCACTGCTTACTCCCTACTGAGGGTGAGGCTTTTTTGTAACAGCAGCCATTGAACTGGACCTTATTGGCACCCTGCCTCACTGGAAAGGATTCTCACCATCTCTCAGGGTGCTTCAGAGCAAAACCCGGGATGCCGAGCCTTCTTGCTTACCAGCAGGCACTTCTCCCTGACTATGTGTGTCACTGGCTGCAGAGAAGCCTGGCTGCCAGCACCCAGCACTGCTGCGTTCTGCCGCTGCCTCGGCCTCTTCCAATACACTAACCAAGCACCCTGCATCCACCTGATCCCCCCACAGCCCCTGCTAATGTTGTGGAGTTTTCTGTTACATTTTTTGGCCGCTGCAGGGGTCGTGCCTGCCACTGCCATGCCAGCCGCTGCTCCGAGGTTCCTGCTGCAGCCCGCGCCACCACCCAGCCCCAGCCGTGGGCAGCTGAGGGAGCTGTGGCTGTGCCCCCGCGCCACAGCGCCCCCTGCCGGCGCGGCGGAATCACCACACCCGTGCTGCCCGCCGGGAGCCAGCAGCGCCCCTGCCGGCCGGGCCCGGAACTGCACTGAGGGAAGCTCTCGGAGAGCGGGCGGAGACTTCATTGGGTTTTCTGCTTTTTTGTCCATTGTTGCTGCCGTTGTTGTTTCTTTGCCTTGCTATACACATACATACTAGTACAGAACTGTTATTCCTTTTCCCATGTCTTTGCCTGAAAGCCCCTGAATTCCAAAGTTACAATATTTTGGAGAGAAGGGGGTCATATTTTCTATTTCAAGGGAGGTTTCCACCTTCCTTGGCAGACACGTGTCTTTCAATCCGAGATAGTCTTCCCAGGTGAGTTTTTAGATATTTAAGTAGGTATGATACCCAGACCACTTGAATTATTCCAATTTAATTCAGAAAAAATTTTGCCGAGAATAACTTATGCTGTAGGAAAAAAGGATTTATTGAGGGGTCTGCAGTTGAGAAGGGCTTAAGTGGTATTGCTATTTAATAGACAGGTGTCTCTTACTAGGAACTTGTTATGGAGAAATCTCATAACTCCACAAATTTCAGGAATACTGAAGAAAAAATAATCTCATTCATAATGTTATGCTTTTAATTATAATAAAAACAGAGTAATAAAGGAGTAATGTTTGTAAAACATGGTGGAAGTAAAACACTGCTGGATGAGAGCTGGACATGAGCCAGCCATGGGCACTCCCAGCCCAGAGAGCCAAGTGTGTCCTGGGCTGCATCCAGAGCCCCGTGGGCAGCAGGGGAGGGAGGGGATTCTGCCCCTCTGCCCCGCTCTGGTGAGACCCCACCTGCAGGGCTGCCTCCAGCCCTGGGGTCCCAGCACAGGAAGGACGTGGAGCTGCTGGAGAGAGTGCAGAGGAGGGACATCAAGGTGATCAGAGGGAGGGAGCTCCTCTCCTATGGGGAAAGGCTGAGATAATTAGGATTGCTCAGCCTGGAGAAGGGAAGGCTTTGGGGTGACCTAACTGTGGCCTTCCAGTACCTGAAGGGAGCTCACAAAAAAGCAGGAGAGGGAGTTTTTACAAGAGCATGTAGTGACAGAACAAGGGGGAGAGGAATCAAAATGAAATGGATTATGTTTACATTAGATAATAGGAAAAAGATTCTTTACTGTGCAAGTGGTAAGAGAGTGGAGCATGCTGCTCAGAGAAGTTGTGTCCCGTCCCTAAAATTATTCAAGGCCAGGGTGCATGGGGCTCTGAGCAAGCTGATATGGTGGAAGGCAGCATGTCAGGGAGGTGTATCTCAGTATTCCTTAAGGTCACTTCTGATCCAAACCATTCTATGATTCTATAAAACCATCTAAAATGAGAAATTCAGGCTTATTAAGGTACTTAGACATTATGCTGAGACCAGCAATCTTACTGATTTCAGTGGGATTTGAGTGCTTAGAATTTGCCAATGATTTCCAAGATTTAAACTTTTTTTGAATATTTTTCAGCTTTACTATGACATGGCCTTCAGGAACATGGGTTGGAGAATAAAACGTAGAAGTGAATATTTACAAAATTAAAATGTGCCAAGAGTTTAAAGTATAACTAAGATAATAGTGGTTTATTCTGCAAAGATAGGTTACCAGAAAAATTTACCAACAGAGCCAACACATCTGAATATTATAAATTCTTGAGGCAGTGTTTGATATAAGGAGACAATAGTGATGAAATAAATAAACATTTAAACTTTTTTTCATAAACTGTATGACCTGTGAAATAAAGACATATTGTGCAATTGGTATCTCACAAAAATAATAGAAAAAAACCAAAAACAACTTTAAAAATGTACTATGTAGAGTAGAATTCTAGAAAATGCAATAAAGCTTTAACAAACCATAGAAGAAATCCTTTAGGATACAAAGAAAAGCACTATGAGACTACAATCTTTGAATACATGAGAAATTATAAAACAGTGCTAGTACAAGGTCTTTGAGAGGCATTATAACAAAGGATCTGGAAAATCTCTCTAAATTTTAAAGAGACTAAACTTCTCTAAACTAATAAGAAAAGAGGTAAGGCTAAAAATAAAAGACACAACTGTTAGAAACAGTTTAACAGAAATAGGTAACACCAAATACACAAATGGACTTTGAATAGTTCAAAGGCAATTGAATATTCAAATACACAAGGAAACAATCCTATATTTTGCAGTGAGTTTTGGTGACTTCTATGGTCTCTAACTCATAGAATCATTTGGGTTGGAAAAGACGTCTGTCTTGGTTTGAAAGACAGGTGTCTGCTAGGGAAGGTAGGAACTTTCCTTGGAATGAAAAAATGCAAACCCCTTCTCTTTGAATTATTATAATTTTGAAATCAAGGGGTTCTGGTAATAGGAATAACAGTTCTTTACTAATATTTATAACAATATAAACAAACAATAACTACAGCATTAACAAGAAAACAGAACCAGGGACCCTGTGACAGCTTTCTCGGCTGAGATGGGAAGGGATGGAGGAGAGGCTTTGTTTCACAAACCCCTCGGGCAGTCAGTCCCGGTGCTCCTGCAGGGCTCCGAGGAACAGTCGGCTGGAACAG
>NC_031799.1:66470121-66475623 GCF_001522545.3 Parus major | reverse complement strand
GAAGGAGAAGGAGAAGGAGAAGGAGAAGGAGAAGGAGGAGAAGGAGAAGAAGGACAAGGACAAGGACAAGGACAAGGACAAGGACAAGGAAGTCATCTGGATTACGGCAAATTCCTTTCTCCAAGCAGCCACAGCTCTGCATGAGTGCCACTCTGAAGCCTAAGAAACCAGCCAGCCCACTGTCCTCCTTTTTACCTGCCCCCCTTCCCCCTGGGCCCAGCCAAACTGTCTTCTCAAGCACCCCGTAAATACCAGCAGTCAGGTTTCCCTGCAACTAATGGTGAAAATTCTATAGGTGAGAAGGAACCAAAGGAAAGACACCTAACCCCCAACAATGTCTGAGATCATTTAGTCCAGCTGTTAAATGTGAATGACTAATGTGAAATAAATTCAGTAGTGTCCTGATAAAGAAACAGAGGACTTGAAATAGGTGGAAGGGCTATCAGATCAGGTGAAAAGTAGGCCTGTAGAAGTCATTGGCATAACTTCGCACACTCTGCAGATCAGTGACCTGAAGGAAAGAATATGGGCTTTGTTTCCAGCAGATCTGGTTTCTAAAGAAAAGTGAATTTGTGTTATGATTCACATGAACTGGAAAAGTGCATAGAAAAGGAGAAAGATGTTTTGTTCAACAGATTATGAATTAAAAAATCCAAAACACAACAAAGCATATTCTAGTGATGATACATTAAAAGTGTCCATCAACAGAGCCCAGAAAAGAACTGTTTCACAGAAAACTGAAATAGCTGACTTTAGATCAACCAGAGAAGGTAATAAGTAGCTATTGTTATGAAATCAATGACAGCTGAGAATATATTTTGGATTACAGCTCTGGTATTATCATGTTAAGGACAGCTTACAATTGAAAGGAAAACTAGAAAAACAAGGAAAATCAGAACCTATAAAATTTTAACTATAGAAAGGTCATAAAAATAATGGTTACAAGAGAAAGGACTCAGCTGTGACAGGAAAAGTGAATGTGTAGGCTTTCTTGATACACTGATAGAACTTGGAAAGAATAGGATGTGGCAGCAAGACTAAGCAGACATGACTCATTAGGTGAGTAATTTTGTTGAAAACAATAGTTTGCAAATTTGGAAGTGATAAAAGGAAACATCACAATGTGGTGAGATTAATATTTGATTTCAGAGAATTTTTTACTTTAAAAGTTTAGGAAGAATATATTTTTTTCTGGTAACAAGCATACTGAGAATTATTGTACAGGATGATTACTATGTTTAATTAAGTAGCAGGAAATTAATGGTTTAGAGCTTTATATTTACTTTAAAATTGTCAGAACATCTATTTACTAGCTGATTCATAGACTTCTACTGTCACTTCTGATTTATTGAGATAACATCTATGATTCAAAGCCTGTTTTGGTCTCTGGAAGGGCTTCTTCTGACATTCTTATAGTCCAGATGTGGGCACTATGTCTGTGTACACAAATGAATGGGAAGAAGGAGATAACCAGATTAGTTCCTGTTCTTCTGTCTCCAGAACAGAGTGACCAAAAACACTTTCAGGAGTCATATGGTGAGAATATAAAAAATGTAGTTATAACTGTGTAAGTTATATTCTTAAAAGATTCCCCAGGAAAAAAACCACAACATTTTCTTTCTGTTCTCTGCTTTTATCTTTTATTTTCTTTTCTTTTTCCCTCCCCTCCCCTCCCCTTCCTTCCTTACTTCCTTCCTTTCCTCCCTTCCTTTCTGGTCTTTCTTGTCTTCCTTGTTTTTCTGTCTTTCTTGTCTGTCTTTCTTTCTTTCTTGTCTTTCTTTCTGTCTGTCTTCTCTCTCTCTCTCTTTCTCTCTTCATTTTTCTTCCTCTCCCTCTCCCTCTCCTTCTCCCTCTCCCTTTCTCTTTCCTTTTTTTCCTAAACTTTTTATTTTTAAAATCCATTAGTTTTAAAACAAAGACAAAATGATGCTATGGAACCCTTTTTTGTACCTTTGTGGATTAATTTTTTTTCCCATTTCTATTTCTTCAACTGCTTTGCCAGAAATCACAGTTTCTCCAGGAAATAAGACACTCTGATGGTTCTGCTCTGAGTTAGCAGATTATTTTAAAACTACTTCAGCTTATTTAGAAGGTTTAGTTTTTCCTGGACAATACACTTCAGTCCTTTATAGCACCAGTCTGAAAAGTCAAGCCTCTTAAATGAACTTTCTTGCCCTGTATGTATCAAGATACATAAATACATCTTTTTCTGATTAAAAAGAAGCAATAGTTAAAATAATAAACCTTTCTTTCCAGATTTTTCACTAAACCACTAAATACATGTTTTCTTAACTCCAGTAAAAGCCACTAAGGGTGTGTCAGCAAAATGAAATGAGATTTGGGTCTCAATTTATTTGCAAGACAAATACCTTGAAAATTATGATCACAAGTGAATATCAACAGAAGAAAAAGTGGTTATGTGTTACAAGCATGGGGAGTTCTAAAAGCAAATTACAGAGGCATTTTCACATTAAAAATGTATCTTACAGAGCTATTTAAATGACAAAACATCAAGATTTTTGATCTTCTTAAGGCATTTACATTCCTACTATAAAATTGTCCAAGTAAGCTCTTTGAATGTTTTATATCACAAAATACAGACAAATTTGTGAAAACCAGTGAATACCATAATGACTAAGAATTTAACCAGATAGAGTTGTGGTCTGAGACCTATCTTACTGACTGAGACACATTCAACAGCAGCATGAACTCAGTCCCTGGAGAAAATTTCCAAACAGATGTATTGACAGCAGCCTTTTTGGACCAATTTTCTGATTGCTGTGCTCCTTATGTGTTTGTGATGAATGCCGTGTACAGCATGTTTCTCCAGTAGTGCCCACCTTCATGGGATTTTATAAGTAAATGTAGCTTTTATGTTGTCTGCAAAAAGCACTTCATTATTCAAGTCATAAACCTTCTGTTAGGAGACCTGGTAAGAAGTAAACTCAAGTTTCAGGAGAGTTTTTTTAGTTGGTTGATATTAAACACTACTTTGCTTTAAAGACAAGATGATTAGACTTTCATCAGAAACAAAAAGAAAAATCAAAAAAATAACTGGTCTTGTACAGCCAAGACTCCATTAAAAGCAAAATAAAAATGTGGCAGCAGGGACAGCTGCTAGTTCAAAATACAATTAACTGTGCAGAAATAAGGATAGATACTTAACAATTCCATGAATAACTATAAATCACCACACTGTTTAAGCAGACATGACATAACTTCTTGCTTTCTACACCATTAGTAAATATAACATGTAAACATTTGTGCAAATCTCGCAGTTACCTGTAATATATCATAGAATTAAACAGAACATGAGATTACAACAAACCACATTGTCTTTTATTATAATTGTATTTTTTTAGACTATTTCTACTTCCTTCTTTTTAAGTAGAATAACGGTGGAGGACTTTTAGATGGCAAAGCTTAAATAATTAAAACAAAATATTAATTTATTCACATTCTCTGGAGCTATGTTACAATGGCTTATCGTAGTCATGGGAATTTATCAGATTGTGTGCACACAGCACCTCAGACACCAGCACCTGGAATTCACCCTGAAAAACCAATGGGCAACCTTTATGAATTGAGGATGATCTTTGAGTTGCAGCTAGCACAACTCAAAGCAGGCATGACTAGGATTTATTTTCTGTGCCAGTCTATGTTTCTGAATCAGAAACAGAAGACAGTCACTGAGATGGATTTTAATAATTGTGTCTTGAAGTGGCAGTGCAATTGCAGTGTCTAAGTTTATATTGAAAATAATTGGCTGTTCTCTAATAGAGTTTACAAGGTAGACATTATTCCTATGTTCTCTCCTTTAGTCTCCTTTAGTTGAAAGAACTTGAGAACATTTACTTTCCTATGTTTTCACAAGAAAATATCCCTCAAACCTGGATATGTTTGTAAAGTGAACATAAAGAGTCTCATATGATGTATAACACTTCTACATGATAAAGTCTTCTGAAGTTTCCTGTTCCTGAGGCCATTTTCTCATGCTCTATCTAACTGAGATAATAGCCACTAGCTGAAGACACCCGTTTGCAGATCTGAAATCCAGACAGAGAGTGACAAAAGGCACTTTTCTGAAGTTCTTTGTGTGCAATCCTTTGTGGGAGTAATTTCAAGTTTCTAGCTTGAAATGAACTTTATTCCAGCTCTAACTGCTGGATATGAGGTAGAGACACTCATCATCGCTCTTAAAAAAAGCTGTTCTAAGAGTTTCCCTCAAGCCAAAACATCAAAACTACCAGAGGTCCTTCTCTAAGAACTCTGCAGGCTCCTCATTTTTTCTTGGAAAGTTAAACCTGTCACTCCCAAAGAAAATGTGACAAGCAAGTGCCTAGTTGTTTGTAAAAGCTCAGGAAATTTTAATTAGCACAGTGCTGAGGTGGAATGATGCTAATAATCCTGAAAGCACCAAGAGGAACTCTGGATTTGCACAGGCTAAAATTAATATTTTTCTCTTTAGAGCACTTTTTCAAGATTTTGGTGGTAATTTACAACATTTCAGTACCTTTCTTTACTAATCTTCTTGATTTCAATGTCAATACATCCACTGTTTGCTTTTCCACTTGCAGTATTTGAAAATTCTTTTTCTTCAGCCACACACATTGTCACAGTGAACAAAAAAGAAAAAAAGGTATTCTGAAGAAACCAAAATTATTTTAACCTATGACTTTGTGGATGATGGCAAGCTTCTAAAGATATAGAATAAAATATAGAGAGGATAAAAAACCCCAAATTTTGGAGTGACCATCTGGTAACTAAAAATTGCAGTCTTACTGCAGGTGCCAAATTTGTCAAATGCCAATTAGTTCTTCTGGATGAAACTATAAATATACTTTCAGTAGTCACACAGGAACACAATATCCAAATGCAAACTCTGTGAACTTGTACGTGACCAAAGTTATCTCCTCCTCACTCCACTAGAGTTTGTAACACAGAATGAGCACCCTTTGGGATCTGATTGTGACTTGTGAATTGAAAAGAGTAGGCACTGAAAAGTTGGCAGTGATAGATTCCTCTGAAATGTGGGCTGTTGTCATGTTTTGACACTGGCTGAACATGTGGCACCCACGAAAGTCACTCACTCACCCTCCCCAGCCACAGCTGGGAAGAGGAAAGAAAAACGCAATGAGGGCTTCATGAGTTGAGATAAGGACGAGGAGGTAACACTCCAAGGGCAAAAGAGGCTCCATTTAAAACTGCAAAGTGAATTTACTATTAACAGAATCAGAGGAAGAGAATGAGAAGTAAAATAAGCCCTTAAAACACCTTTTTTCCCCCAAGCCCTCTCTCCTTCCCAGGGACAGTGCAGGGAGACCGGGCACGGTGGTTTGGTCAGCTCATCACCGAGATTTTCTTCCGCCGCTCCGGGAGAGGAATCCTTCCCCTGTGAGGCCGAGGGGTCCCTCCCAGAGGAAACAGCTCTCCGGGAACTTCCCTGGCGTGGGGCCGCTCTCAGAGCAGCAGCCAAAGCGCAGCTGCTGCAGCGGGAGCTGC
>NC_031799.1:66397597-66469521 GCF_001522545.3 Parus major | reverse complement strand
GGCCCTGCTGCTACCAAAAACCAGGCCATGCAAAACCAACACAGTTAGAAATCTTGAAACTTTATCAGAATATTCACTTTGTGTTTCCTTGTTACCTTCTAGAAATCTCATTCTGAGATTTCTGAGTGCACAATCTACCAGTCTTTGGCATTGCCTAGACACTTTTAGAGCATTCCAACAGGATGTGTCCTGTTGTTTGCAAAAATTTTAAGTTCCAGTGGCTGAGGAATTTGCTATGTTTTCCTTTATTTCTGTTCTCTGTGATTCTAGTGTGATTTGAGTTTATATGAAAACCCAGTGCCATATATATATATATGTGTGTGTGTATATATATATGTGTGTGTGTGTGTGTGTGTGTGTATATATGTGTGTGTGTGTGTGTATGTATATATATATATATATATATATATATAAAACTTTTAATTCAGAAAGAATGGTTTACTTCCCTTTTAAAAACACCAAATAAAAAACTTAAACTAATATGAATTACTTAAAATGCAGACAGTTAAAGTTAAGTCTTTTCTTCTGATAGAAGTCAAGTGACTGAGGTTTTGGTAACATTTTTAACTGGCCCTTTTTTCCAGGCCTCTGCTATATGGTAATATATATGACACAATAATCAGTAAACACTTTCAAGATGCAAATTCTAATAGCCACAGCTTTTTTGCTACTAAGTCTATGGTCACTGTGTCTGCTTATGTGAATAAGGTTTATTATTAAAACAACTTTAGCTGATATTAACAAAGATATTTCCATGTACAGTTGTTATGGATTTCAGTGAAAATTAGAGCCATAAGTAAGAATTAGAACCTGAATACTTTGGCTGAACTGGACCTGTTCCTTATCTTGTCTTCTCATAATAGCCAAAGACACGCCTAGTTAGTGCCTTTCTGAAAAATGAGCATAAGCAAATGGCTTGAACTTTCTGCTGAAATAAACTCCAGCAAACTGAAGAGTGAATATAGTGGAAACTCTGAAAATGTTAGTGTTAGTGCATATTTTTCATGCTGTGGCTGCTTCTGTAAGAGGGCAAAACCCAAAAAGATATGAAAAATTAAGATGAAAAGGAGAAATAAATTATTAATAAAGCAAAGTACTGCTGCTTTCTCTGAGCACATTTTCAGATTTATTGGATTTTTTCTCATTGTTCTGCATAAATTGCTTCTGACTGTACAATGGACTTCAGCAGGGCCATAGCTTTCAGGTTCTTGATTTTTCATAATTCACTCAAATGCCAGCTCAATGACATTAAGTGGAAAAATAGAAAAAAAATGCCTTCACTTTTCCTCAGAAACAATTTTGAAAATCCATTTACATGGAAAATAAAGAGGCATTAAGCCCAGTGCAAATCTGTAGCTGAATACAAAAATCTGAAAGCATAATATTTTATTTTTCCAGATAAGACAATACAAACTGTTATTTACTGCCTGAAAGGGCTGAAGAGTTCTGAGTTCCATAGAAGTGAGCTATTTTTCTAATTTACAGTATGGTAAAAAGTCCTTCTAAACCCACTTTTGCTTTTCTTTTTTCTTTTTATGAAAATAAGCCTTAAGCAGAAGGCATTACAAGTTTTAAAAAGTAAAGACTTCGTATTTATTAAATAGGCTTTTATTTTTATTCACTCATTCTTATGCTTCTCAAATTGCTCACTCTTTGAAATGGCATTGTAAGATTTTCACTGTTTACCACTTGTCAAATTGCAGTGCTCAGGTGAGTGTTCTCTAAGATGTTTTGCCGAAAAATGTTATCAACAACACAGTTAAGGCACGAAAAATACTTTTTATACGAGGAGGAAAGCATCTAATCTGTGTTAACAGAGAACAACCAAGCAGAAAAGACAATGTTGCATTTATTTAATATAAATATACATAGTTTCTAACCAGGAGAGCTCTGATTCTGCAACCTGAGAATACAAATCTGTCTGACTGGCACTGTTAGAAAGCATGTTTTCATGGTTTAAATATGTTCTCTAAATGCACACCTACAGCAGACCAAAAGCTAATACTCTGTAGGGTTTCTTAGAAATCAAAAAAGTTTGATTATTTCCATACTCTTTTACCAGGTGGACATTCATGCTTCAAGTTTATATACATCCATTGCTAGGGAAATGGAATCTCTACAACTGCAACACTGGAGTACAGATACAATATTTACTAAGTCACCTTAAGGGAGACCTGAAGACCTGACAGAAAAAAGAGCTCTGTCTGCTTTGAGTTCCTGTATCTTGTCTTTCTTTGAAGGACTTAAAAGATGTGATCTTGTCTTGCCAGGTTGTAAATTCAACCTTTTGTGTTGGCCAGGTTTTGGCAGTAGGTCACATGAAGCATAAGGGAGGCTGCTTTTAAAGGAACACAAAATATCAGTGTTAACACTCTAATGGAATTCCATAGAAATCTAGCTTTTCATGTCCACAAAATTACTTTCTCCTGATGTAAAAAATCTAAAATCATCTGTACTGCAGATGAATTAAATTCCTGAAATTGCCAAAATCTGAGAGAAGGAAAAAAAAATGCTTCCAAATGGCATTCATCCAAGTGTTCTGTTCAAAATTTAGCATCACCCATTATTATTCAGACAAACAAAATACAAAATTGTCTCCTAATGGTGAATAAGAAGTACTTACAACACTAAGGAATAAGATATTCTATGTGCCTTGCTGAGATATTACTTCAGCCAGCTGAGAAATGGTCACATCTCAGCATGGCACATGCATAATAATATTTGTTGTTGTGATTATAGAGTGGTATCACGCTAATAGTAGAAAACTGAAAACTTGAAAGTGAGAAGTGTATCTCTTCTATTAATAAGAGATAGAATATGAAAATGGAATCTGTTGATGAAGAATATCTTGATTTGATGATTATCTAAGTATTATTTTCCTCATGGAAAACAGCATGCCCAACATGGTTTCATAATCTTCTTTCTGTTATTCTTTTCCATAAAACAGTTTTCAGAGACAACTTTTATGTGAGTTCATCCTCATAGTCCCTCATGGCCTTTTGAATTTTACTAAAATCAGTGATTAAAAAAAAAAGTTCATGCAGTATTTTTTATTGTACATCCACGTGCACTGTGAGATTACAGGAAACCTAGCTCCCACATAGAAAGAGAAGCCTTAAGATTCTGATGTGTACTTTATAACATCTAGAGTACCAGAATCCAGTAATTTGGCACGTTTTCTTTCATATTTAAGCATTTTTTTCTAGAAGTCATCCCCACTTAAACTGTATGCTCTTCCTGCCTTTGTTTTGCATTAGGAGGGTTTTTTTGTGTCTTTTCAAGATATGGCAATGAAATACACATGATGATTAGTATTTAGTAATAGGTTGCAATGAGCAGGTACTGAATACATTATTGATTAGTTTTTTTCAGAAATTTGAAAATTTATATGTTTTCAGGCAGCACACATAAAAGTTCATCGGTGCTTTCATCTGGTTCCATCCAGATTGATACAACTAAATGCAGGTGTCAACATGAATCAGGAAGCAGAAAATTTGTTTTGCGGTTTTATGTCTGCAGCAGAAATCAACCCTCAATAAGTCATGATTTTGAAGTGGGGCTGCTTAAAGCTGGCAACCTAAGCTAATAGGCAAATGAATGACACGACAAAATTTCTAAATGCAAGCTATTTGTGAGCAGCTCTTTTAATACTTTGCAAAACAACACAGTTTAAAACAAGAGTTTAGGTGTGAAGCTAGATTGTATAGAAAGAAACAGCCTTTAGTTCTGTTGAATGGCCCTACTGTCTCTCTCCATGAATGGACACTGCCAAGACTTTCTGAATTACTTTAGTGAAAGATGTAATCTGTAACACTGAAAAACCTGGCTCAGTCAAGGTTTTCCAATTTTTCTGTTTCCCGACTTATTTTCCTTCTGTCTCAGAAAACTACAGTGAAAGCTACCACCAGTACAATTTATTATTGGGTTATAAAGATCTTTTCACACCGTGACCCTGGAATACTAACAATGGCCCAAGGGCCAAAGCCCTTTTGAGACACTGGAAAAAATAGACGATGGGCTGGGTTGGTGTGGGTCTCCTGATATATAAAAGAACAGAAAATTGACATGACAGCAGCTTCTGCTCAATCATATATAGCACAGGTGGCAGCTGCTCCAACGATTTCCACTTCTCACTCTGCTTAGCTTTTCCCAGCAATGGCAATGGCAGAAGTAGCATGATTCAAGCTTTAAAAAGCATGAACCTCTGGAGAAATCTGGCACAAAATGCTATTGTAGCAATTCAGCTAAAGGCAAAGCAATTGCTGCCTGCAGTGGTGCGTTTCTACCTTGATGAGCTACTTAGAAATATCTGAAAATGTCCATCTGAAAATCTGTCATAAAAACCTTTTGCTGGTCTGATCTTGCCAGTTTAGCCTGTTGGATTGCTTGTTTCCACATCAACAAGCATATAGATGTTTAGCATGAATGGATCTGTTTAGCATGGCAGGAAATATTATAACAGACAAGAGATTCAGATTGCTACTGGAAAATGCAGAGCATCTGGCAGATACGGAAGTGAACTTGCCAAAAATGAATTAGAAATATGCATATAGTTCTGAAATTGCTTAGCTGCTGGCTTATAAATCAGGGGGTGACCAGGTACATTCCACTGTAGGGTGGCAATTATAAACTCAGATCTTCTCTTACATCTTTATTCCACTTGATGCTCAATTGATTATGTTTTACCCTATTATAATTTTATGTCCTGGATTAACCAGTGGTCTTGCATTATTACATCAGGTTAAGCACTAATGTTTCTTACTTGTTTACTCTTGTTTTAGGAGTCACACTGGAAGAGTTTTTATGACAACCAAAATTTGAAATTTTTAGCTTTATTCTCAACAACAAAACAATGCTTGTAAACAGAAGAAGATGTGTACTTCATCTTGAATTAATTCAGTAGTTTTAGCCAGTTCCATAACAACATCATCTATAACTGGGATTTGATATTGAAGCTTTGGACCAACCTAGATCCATTCAAAAAGCAGCAATAATAATAAAGTTCTTTAGAAGTACTTGATTAATACAGACCAGCAAAATACCACTGTGGTAACAAGAAGTTAGTGTGCCTGATGCTGCTTTTGGGATGCGTTCCAGTATGAAATTGACTCCATCATTTGCTGCAGTTTGCAGTACACTCTGTGAGTTGCACTTTATTTATTCTTGCATTGTACTGCCCAAGCTGTTACCAGAATTTATAAATATCTTTATACTTGAGATGTTCTACCACAGGGAAGCCGAATAAGCAGTACAAATAATATAAATTATAGGTTGGTCATCCTTAAGTTCATTAAGTAATGAGCAAAGGATTTAAATATAAAAACAGATGGTTCAAAGATGTGTCTCAGGGTCCTGCATTTTGCTCCATGACAGCCTGTTTGACTGTAATGGCAATTGTGTACCTCAGTAGTTCCATGTGACAAGAAATACTGAATCACAGGAATTTTTCTAGACTGCCATTATGTTCATGTCAGTCTAGAAAAGACAAATGTTCCAAGTATGTTATCAGCAAAAGAGTGTGGGCTTGGTACAACTAACCTGTCTTGAGACTACATGAAATTTAAATTATTCAGTTTTGTATTCAGGACACTGAAGTATTTCATATGTCAAAACCCCCCATCAAAACAAGAAAACCAAGCTCCAAAAGACTGTTCATGTCAAAACTCAGTTTATTATTATCAACTCAATAGAAGAGAAGAGGAAAAGAAAGAGAGAAAAATTATGTAAACAGCATTAGCGGCCTGCTAGCTGAAGAATATGCACATTGTAAACATTTAATTACTGCTTATTTATCAATGGTACTGATAATTTTTCCTTTCTGTTATTACAAGAAGCAAAGCATAAATGAGATTTAAAAGTGGATTTGGAGAAGGCAAAACATGTAACTTAATGAACAAGCTTAGTCACAATACAAAGAGAAAACCCTGAAAGAGGCATCAAAATGAGTATCTTTTTGGGAAATGCATAAAGCATTAATTTATTACAACTAAAACAATTAGTGAAGAATAGAGTAGAACATGAAAAGAGATGAAGGTGTATGGAGAGATTTTTTATGATATAGAGGCTTGAAGGCCTGGAAAGACAGTCAGATTTTGTACCAGAACCAAGGACTTCCTACACTGATGTTTCTGAGAGCTGAACAGTACTACAGAAAAATGTCTTTCTGGAAGTCCTTGATCCCTTTCTTTTGATACACACCCCTTCATTATAAAAACTATTGATAGTATTTTTAAAATAGAATTTAAAATTATCATTTAATGATTTTTCACATTCACATGGATTTCTCACTCAAAACATATTGTCAGGCTTCTTTACCTCACAAATCTCCAAATCTCATGGGATTTATTCTCTCTAAAATATGTAACAATCTCTACTAAATGAAAATACTATCACATTATAAATCCATATATCTTCTACTCAAACACATAGTTCTTTTAAGTGGGATAGTATTCCTAGGTAAGAAGTCAGAATGTAAAGCATAAAGGACTTCATTAGAATAATTTATAATATATGTTGAGAAAACAATGTAAATAATGAATGTCTTTGGAATCCAAAACTCCACCCATAGCCAAATGGCTATGCAGTTGGCACATCTATGTACCAACTGCATAGCCATTTTTTTTCTGACTGCAATATATTTTATCAAAATAGTTTAATCTTTGAAGCAGATTCACCTTTGATTCACAAGATTATGTGAAAAATTTATACTATGCTCTCATGGGGGTAACAGTGACTGCACTCCTTAGCACCCTAAAGTGGTACATGTCCCTGACCTTTGAGTTTTTCTCTTCTACCATGAATTCTCAGAGTAACCTTCCAGGAAACAGTACGGAACAGTCACCTTTATATTTACTCCAATGACACGTGTAGGAGAGGAGGAAATACTAAATCTGGCAACAGGCACTTCTGTTTCCAATCAAAGAAAAGAGTGTGTTTAGGAAAAAGGTGAGATTTATTGTGTCTGGTTTTTTCCTTGAAAGTGGTTTTACAGGTTCTTTTTAGATGTCAGTAGGAATCACTGGCATGAGCGCTGGAGTTAGTCTTAACTTTCACAGATAAATCAACAACTTTTCTGCTTTTACATGACTCTGGGATTTAAGATCCTAGAATTGATACCCCAGTAAAATGATTACTATGCCTCTGGTTTGGGTTATTTTTTTCCTCTGTTTTTGTTTCCTACACCACCTCCTCCCCCACTCATGTATTATGGTGACCAGTTTAAAGTTCAAAGTTCAGGCATTCAAGCAAGTTTAAAATCTTCATGTAATGACCAAAAAACCACTTCCTCCCTTTCATATAGGAGTATTTGTTCAATGTTTCTGTTTGAAGAATGTGGTTAAAATAGAGTATTTCTTGAACAACTGCTGATTAATAATTTTACTTAATTCAGCTATATCAGGAATCTGGCCACTGAGGGACCCAGTATAAATTCTGATTTAATGTAAAATTCCACAGAAGTTCTCAGGAGAAATGCACAGAGCAGCACTTCAAGGCACAGTTATTAAGTTATGCCTGTTCAAACAGAAGTGAACTCTGACATGGGCAGAATGGAAGCTTTCACAGTGAGACTTCCTATGGCAGGACTGCCAACTTAAATCCCCTTTGTTATGTACAGACTATTCTAGTTTTCAGCAATCTGACCCAGTCTCCTGTTTATGATAGATCTGAGGTTTAGCTAGAGGCTGTTGGGAGTGGAGAAGACAGAAAGTCAGCTAATGAAAGGGAAACATTCTTGGAAGAAGGATCCAAGAAACATGTCTGTACAACTTGCCAAAGTAAAAGAATCAGTTATGTGAATCATAAAGGAAATTGCAATATAGTAGTCTCAGTTCCAGAATCACTTTCCTCATTAAAATGTTCTTAAGAACATGTAACATACACAAACACACATACATTTATATACACATACATTAAAATTTCACGCTTGCCAGTCTGACAGTATGTCAAGACAAAAAAAAAAATTCTTTTTTTTTTCCTATATTAGTGTTGCACTAGAAAAAATACACTAGTAGCTTTCCTCATCATCTGTCAATTTCAAGGTATAAGAAATTGTAGAAAATACATTTTTTGTATATTTAATGTTAGTTTCTGCTCATCACAAGCTAGCACAGGAGAAAAGAGAAAAACATGCACCTGAATATGCTCATGCTTTGCTCTCCATCAGGAAAGAGCTGCCCTGTCCTCACAGAGCCTAACACTGTCTTCCTCTCCTTTGCAGTGCAGCACTAGGTGTGCTTTTGGGGGTGTACACAGTGATACAAAGAGATCTGCATTGGCCTAATTGCTTCTAGATGCAGTGGAAATAACCTATTCTAAGGGCATTATTATAATGCAAAGTGATTTCTCTATCTTTTTCTTTCTCCAACTGTTTCAGTTGTAGAGGGCCCTCTGTACAGGAGCTGAACCAAGAATTATAAGCAATAATATTAAAATGATTGCCATGCCGGGGCAAACTGGGTGGTTTGATGGACAAATACTCACTAGACTGTCATCTATGCTATTTAAAAGATGTGTATGTAGCCAGACAGGACAGGGAAACAAAATGAGTTGATAAAAAGGAATAAGTTAGAAACATTTTTAAATGTTTTCTGATTGGCAGGGGAGTACAGTTGGGTAAACTAACTTGCTGAACTGACCTTTAGTTTCCACATTTTTTCTTTCACATTTTGTGGAATTGCTACAAACAACTCTCACATTCTTTTTGAGTTCAAATGTTTACTTTCTGTATAAGCTTCAAACCATTTTGGATAAGCAGCCAAGATTTTTCAAATCCCATTTACCTCATAATGATATATAATATATGGCTATGACATTTTGTACACTTTTTCTGAGTTCCATTTCATTATACAAGAGCTTTATTATAGTTGTTATTATTATTATTTCTTGGTATGGCAGGGGTCTAAATACACCTTTTGCTTAAAGAAAATTGGACAAAGAATTTCTTAGCCTAACTTTGTCATAAAATTGTTTAGAGCAGAAATAATTTAAAATTAAGCAAATCAACAATGGCAAGAAAATAAGTGGGCTTTTTTGTGACCATTAAGGTTATTTTTCACCTTCAGCTTGACCATCTGTCAACACAATAACACTACATCTACTTTGCAAAGATTTTGGTTCTATTGTGAAACTCAAGTACATGTCTTGTTTTTCCTGCTGATCCTTTGTGGAGCACAATGAGTATGTGTGCTGCATGGAATCCAGGCTTTAGTTAACACCATAGCAACAATAGTGAGAGACCTAGGCAAACAGAAATATTTTGCACTTTTTTTTATGTTACAATCTGATCATGATTTAAGGAAAAGTCTAAAATTTAGCTTCTAAATTTTAGTTGAAATTCATAATAGCTACTTCTAGACAAAAATGTGCCCTACAAATACTTTAACTCTTTGCCATTGCAAGACTTGTATTTAGCTATAGCCTTTTTGACAAAAAACATCAGGACTTTCTATCCTTTGGGAACACTCATTAAACCATACAGTATGATACTGATGCACTTTGGGTGCTTCAATAGAATATATTTTAAAATATTTAAACATTGGAGGATTAAAAATTATAAATATATATATTATATAAATATATAAAAATATATTAATATAAATATATATATAATATATAAATATAAATATAAATATAAATATATAAAATAGACTGCTACACCATCAATTCAGCAGTATGACACATATTTGCCTTCTAGTGTATTTTTCATAAAAGACAATGGGAATGAATTGGAATAGAAAACTTATATTGACTTGAATATGGAATATGCTGCTATACTTTACCATGAATGGTCGAGACACAAACATTTTTTTATGACATTTCTGCACAGCCTAGCAGGTTTAGGACATCTTCTTCTAGTGTTGCAGTGTGTTTCTTGGTAATGGTATGTTTGGTTATTGCCCAGGCTGATGGTTTGGTCCAAATGAGACCCTCCCACCCCATGATGTCAATCTACCCTGAGTCTCCTGTCAATCTGTCTTAGGCCCACCTCATGCTTGGAATTCTACTTTGGAAATCCCCTAAACTTGGACACTTGATTAGTCCATGTGAACCAACTTTCCCCCACTACCTCCCTCATTGGATGATGGTTTTGTGAACCCTGCCTTTTACCCCTCCCCAGGATATCTCTGATTAGCTGATGCTTTGTACCCTCCCTTGGAACCACCTCCCTATTTCAGCTGTTGCACGCTCGTATTTTCTGTCTTTTGCCCCCAAGACTCCCCAGAGCAATAAATCCTCTGTTATCCCATGCAAAACACCTCCCTCTCGTCCTTGTTTCCTCAGAGTGCAGACTGACAGCCAAAAAGCCATAGAGCAAGTGCTCTAGTCACACCTCGGGTCATCCTGCTCCTGGGGTGTGACCCGCTCCTGTCGCAGGCTGAAGGGATAGAGACAGATCAGCTCCGGCGAGATGCGATACTCTAGGATTAGGCAATTTATGCAAAGACAGTCTTAGTTTTCCCTTTGTAGCTCTTGCTGGGAATACTTGTTCTTCTGAGTGCTGAAAGCCCCACCAGTTAGTGGCATAGATTCCTTATATTCTTTAATTTCTGCTTTTTGTTTAAATCTTTATCTTCAATGTTTTCTATAGGCCAAACCCTTGTACTGCCATACCATGCAACCATTATTTATGTAAGTTTCTGACACTTCATAAGGAACTTCACACTTCTGCCTTACAGGTAGAGATTACTAAAGAGGTTCATATTTTTTCAGGAGAAATGACACAAGTGATCTCTTCAGAGATCCCTTGGAATTATGAATACATAAATGGATAGATATGTCTTTTTTTTTTTTTATATTAAGACTTCAGTGTGTTGATGAATAAAGATTTCCTTTACTGGCTTAACTTCATTAAGACTCTGTCATTTCCCTCCCTCCCTCCCTCCCTTATGCACTTCCTTCCTTACGGACTTCCTTCCTCCCCTTCCCTCCTTCCCTCCTTCCCACCTTCCCTCCTTCCTTCTTTAAGGAAAAGAAAACAGAAGTAGAATTCTTGGTAAATTAAATAATTTTCTACACAGAAAGTCGTTTGGGCTGGCCTGAATGAAAGATCATGTTCTTGATTTTAAGCTGCCAAGTCCTATTGTATTCATTAGAGCAGTTCCAGACTGAAGTCTGCATTTGGCCCAGAGAATGAAAATAATCTGAAGAGAAAAGCTAGTATCATATTATCATGGGAGGAATACAAGGTATATACAAGGTAATGCAACTCCACAATTTAAGTATTCAAATAGTAAACAACAATCATCTTTAGTTAGACAACTTTTGCTTTCTTCCTCCTTAATTTTCCATCTGGAGGCTGCGGTAAATGGTGGTAGTATTGAAAGCATTTAATGATATGTGTGATTTAATGCTCAAAATCTTTCTGCTAACTGTATTTATAAACACCTTCTGTAAGTACTAAATGCATGTATGTGTGGATTCATTTGTCACACATGCCTAATAATTTTTTTAAATCCATTTATCACTTCATGGACAAGGAATCTCAGTATTTAATGCTGAAGCTTCCTGTCTTTTATTTATAGAATTCAACTGTATCACAGTCTTGCTTTGCTACCAGGAACAGTTTTTCAAAAGAAACAACACCATACATAAGTCCCTTGGTTTATATGCTTTTTTTCCATATTGCCACTGCTAGGTCCTACCTTATTTTTAAAGTGAAGCATGAATTGTCAATCTTTGAAGCCAAGTCCTGTATGATAAAATATGTATAAACAGTGCAAGCAACATCTTACCAGCCTTGGAAGACCTATATTCATGGTACCATGGTTCTAACAATTTTATTTTCAGGTTGTGAGAAGGGAAGGATTATTCTTTGTTCCAAAATTAAAAAAATAAACAAAAAAAAACCAAAAGAAAACACAACTTTTTTTTTTGTCTTTGAATCCAGTAATATCTTGCTTATGCCTCTGCACTTTGGACTGTCTGCAAAAGGGGACAGTGTTTTGTGCTATCTCAAATTCAAAGTGTCTCAGTAAGTCAATGATGTCAGGTACAACAGCATTCAGCAATTTCAAGTTCATGCTAAGCATTAAACCTTATAAAATCTGTTACCTCCAGGTCCCGGTAATGAACACACTGAAGTTCCTCATCTTGATCTTCAGGGGTCTCATTAGACTTAAAAGCAGACAGTGTCAGGGATTTAACTCTTGATTCACAAGATGCACTGGGGAGGCAATGGCTCCCACCGACAGCAGGGGAAAAAAAAGGCACTGATGTTCTCCTAAAGAGAGACAGATTGTGACATGGAGATTCTCTTTCTAAAGACACAAAAGATCTTCAGGAAGAAATGTAAACATTACTTCTACAGAGCAGTCTTTCTACTAACAGTTATTTGTAGGAACAGCGGCTAAATGATGACAGATGCAAAGCCAGAGTGAAGAGGAAGAGATGTAAGCTGTAGACAGTTCCCTACAAAAAAAAAGTGCAAAAAAAGGAAATAGAGATGTATGTGTTTTTAACCCACATTTGGCTTTCTGTAATTTCCATAGGTTATTCAGATATCACACTAATTAATTGCATGAATTAGGCTACATGTAATTTCAAATAACTGCAAGAATGTACAGGAGGCAGAGGTTATGGACTGCACACAGCTGTAAAATCTCAAAACAAACTGAAGGCAGCTACCAAAGCAAACAAAATAAATCACCTCTTCAATCTAGTTGCATTTCCAAAATAATTTCTGCTTCATCCAGTGCAAGATTAACAAGTGTAAAACAACTTTTTCTCATGCACCAACTGTAAAATTCATACCTTTGGCTTTTTTCTTTACCTCATGAAATGTATATAACATTCTATACATAAATCTATTTACACTTTTCATTTAGTTATCTTAAGATGATTTTTGTATTCATCAGATTTCTGTGCAATTAGATGAAGTAGAGAAATACAGGCCAAGTAGAAGGATAAATCATCTCTATTTTGTATGAGGTGTTGACATTTACTAATTTAATGTTCTCATTAAGCCATTCAGGAAAACAGTTTAAAAATACAAAATAAAATTATTAGAAATTAAGAGATAACATTATAATAAATTCAGGTAAGTTATCACTATGAAGTTTACAGTGAAATAATGTAGTAAGACTAACTTTCTGAAGATGTATAGCCTCAGTACATTCAGTGAAAAACCTAAACCTATTGTTTGCTTTTTTGCTTTATAGTGTGATTTACTGTTTTTGTAGGGGTGATTCTTTGTTACTTTGGTTTTGTCAAGGAAAATAGTAATTACACTCTACCTTACAATTTCCTTCTTCATGGTCACAGTCAAAATTCTAAAACACCTATTGGAAAGCATAAATTGTCCACTTTCGGTATGCATTTTTTCTGTCCATTTCATTGTGAGAAGTTTGTCTAAGTAAATAACAACAGGGGTAGTAAACTACTGCTTAGTAGAAATAGGAAGAAACTTAGAATGGAAAAAAAAATAATCCGATGCACAAAATACTGCCTTTAGGCTCAGAATTCTTTTGATTTTCTTCTGGCAAAAACTGTTGGAGGTTAGGTGTTCTTCCTTTTGTTCCTTCTCACCTATAGAGTTTTCCCCATTAATTGCAGGGAAACCTGACTGCTGGTACTGAGTGGGTGCTTGAGAAACATAGAGAGTTTGGGGGAAGGGGGGCAGGGAGGGTGGAAAAGCTGCTGGCAGACACCCTTCTTTGGCTTTAGAGCAGATAACCCAGACGATTCTTCTTCTTGTTCATCTTGCTCTTGCTCTTGTTCTCCTTCTCCCTCCTCTCCCTCTCCTTCCTCTCCTTCTCCTTCTCCCGCTCCTGCTCCAGCTCCCATTTCTTCTGCTGCTTCTTTCTGCACCCCGTGTCCTGCTGGGCCATGTCAGTGCCAGGCACCGTCACGGAGCTGCTGATCCACCTCATCCACCAGCCCAGGATCTCAGCTCATCCCTGCTGTTCCAGCCGACTGTTCCTCAGAGCCCTGCAGGAGCACCGGGACTGACTGCCCAAGGGGGTTTGTGAAACAAAGCCTCTCCTCCATCCCTTCCCGTCTTGGCTGAGAAAGCTGTCACGGGGCCCCTGGTTCTGTTTTCTTGCTAATGCTGTAGTTATTGTTGTTTGTTTGCCTTGTTATAAATACTAGTAAAGAACTGTTATTCCTATCCCCAGACCCCTGTATGAACGCCCTGATTTCAGAATTATAATAATTCGGAGAGAAGGGTTTGCATTTTCATTCCAAGGGAGGCTCCTGCCTTCCCTAGCAGACACCTGTCTTCCACTGTGTCATTAAGTAAAACAAATAAGTATTTTTATTCACCATTTTACCATAATAAAAATGCACCCAAGTAATGATGGAAGATTGAAAAAAGGGAGCTATAATAGATGCAAACCTTTATTCTGTATCGTTTCCCTCTTAGATTTGAATATATACTTCAAAGAGATTTTAAAAAGGTTTTTTCAATGTCTCATACAAGAGTATGAATTCTCCTTTTATCAGATTTGCACAAAATAAATCACCAAGGAAAGGATGTTTGAAAGTTGTAATAAAAGAGGTAACTGTAAGGAATGAAGCCAGATGATTTTTTTGTTAAGATTTTGAACTACAAAATATTATTAATAGACCTTTTTTTAGCTACCAAAATATTCCAGTAGCATAACAATGCTTACTGGTAATTTATCTATTTATTATTCTTTCTAGCTTTTGTAGTCTTTATTTCTGTGCTATCAAGTTTCTACTTGAAGAGAATTTTTGTGTTATTTTGGTTTTTTCTTTCATATGAACATTGCTTGCTTTTTCTTCAGGGCAAAGCATTGATCCAAGTGTGTGGCCTCTAGTTTAATTATCATTTACCTGTGCTGGATCTACATTTCAAAAGTAATATGCTTCCAATCTTTTCTTCTTATAATTTTTTTTTAAGTAACCCCTGAGTATTAGAAAGCTGACTGAGGCTAAGAGAGCAATATAGAAGTTTGTGATGAAGCTTCACAACAGCTTCATAGCTGTTTCCTAAAATATTTGCCATACTGCTTAAGTAATGCTAAGGAAATTGAGCTTGGACTCCTTTTCTGTAGAAACTTTCTGCATAAAGTGTAGGCTTTAATGCACTATTCATTAATTCACTGTTTTGTTTTGCCACCTATGACAGCCCCAAACTCCCCAATATTTGAATGCTGGTATGCTATTTCTCCTTGCACTCTGGTGATTTTAGCAAAGCAGGCTGAAATACCAGAAAATTAAGTTAACAACTTAAAAATGAATAGTTCTGTAGAAAGATGAAGTGAAATCTTTGTAATAATCTCCACATGCAGCCTGACATCTGAGTCCGTGAACAAAAGTCACTGCTGGGCTTAGGCTACTCTGTCCTGGGCCTTTGCAGCCATACAGAGGGTCACAGCAGCCTTGGGGTGGCTTTGCATTGCCCATGTGAGATTTTAACAATGACCCTGAATCTTTTTGTACTGTATATCCACTGTGCTGAATTTTTTATTTTCCACAATACCTGATGTTACATTCGGATATGAGTCCTGCCAAGCTCCCCTGTGTTCAGATATCTTTTTCTGAGGCTCACAGCCACCTAAAACACTTTCAAACATTGAAAACAGATTTTAAAAAAGCTAGCCTGAAGCATGATAACATGGCAGTAACTACCAGGAACAGTTGCGTTCAATTCTTAACTTAAGATTCCTGTTCAATGCATTGTTTGAATGAATTTCCTTTGGAGAATTTTTTTAAAACCCATTAAAAAAACTACCTTGGTTTCTATGTTTTCACACTATATTTTAAATGCAAGTATTTATCTGAGATCATTCTTGATTCTTCTAGCTTGTCTGCTTTAACTTCTCTTTAATTGCTGAGAGAGGGTGAGAATCTGTGGGTATAGAAACCTCTGACTGGCTGTGATTCTTGTCATAGAACCTTTCTTTGTTAAGAAAAGTGAATGCTGAAATTTGATATTTTATCTGCATTTTCAAAATAACTACTCTCTCTTTACCTGTAGTAATTTAGAATTATCAGCCTGACATGTTTCTGTCTTCCCTACATGGGCAAGTTTACCATGCAGGGGACTGGAGAACACCTTATATCCTCTTCTCCATTACATGGACATTAACCTGGACTTAATTTCTAGTGCAAAGTGAGTGTTTCAACCACCTCAGCCCTCTATTTAAGTAACACATAGGACAACAGAAGAAAAAGTGCTGCCTTCAGCGAGGCAGAGGACCTGGTTCAGAAGCAGCACGGTGACCCCTCCCAGGCCACTCGGTCCATTTGCACACAACACCAATGTGATGGATGGCAAAATGGTGTTTATTGGTGAAGAATTGGACACTTCATAACCTGGGTTCACAGTGTCACTCCCATCTGCTTTCATCACAGCTAGGTGCTATTGGCTAATTACGGGGGTCATTACCATAAACTATGGAGGAGGGGGTTGACTATCTTTCCATTACATCCCGAAATCTTCCAACCCCCAGGCCCTAGCTGCCCACAAAAAAATGCATACTGTTACTTGTTTTCACATTGGAAACAAGAAGAATATGTTCCTGAGTAGAAAATTAAATCAAAACTAAGTATCAAAAGCTTTAAAAGTGTTTAGAACTGAACAGCTTTCCTGCCAGCCAGCACCATCCATAGCAAGTACACGCAAACCTAAAAACGCTGGGCAGGGGTTTTTTATTCTAAATGCAGAAAAGAGCATTAAGAAGCAAAAGCAAACAAATCAAAGTCAGGGGCAGTTACCTGGAAAGGAAAAGAAATGGATCCTCTCTAAATAAATGTTAATCAGTCAATTATTTTTTTTTATTTTTGGGGAGAAATACATGAAGGTGGAATATTTGTGATTTAAAGGAGGTATTCTGGTCCTCCTGTCCTTGATAGCAACCATTTTTCCAGAGTGAAATGAATAAGTAAACAAAAACCTCCAACTGATTAGGAAGGATTGGAAAAAGCTGCCAGGAAGGGCACTTTGATAACTTAAAGGGTTTGCAATAGTATTCCTGCATCTACTGTGTTCCGATACTTATTTTTATTCTCATTTTATTACTCTCCTTTCTGCCCATGGAAGGTTATATTTTTCTGTAATTACCACAAGCAAATCTTTCTTTGGCAACACATATAGTGATTAATTGCATTTTCTTTATTGCAGAAGTGGGTGGCTTTTGCATATCCTCTTTTTATATATGGCCTTTAATTTTCTCTATTACAGGCAGCACTAAGTAGTTTTCTTGTACTAACAAAGATAACAATTAGCTACATATGTTACAGAGCTGGAGCTTTCAGGCTGCCTCTGATCTTTTTGAGGCTGCAGTACTTCTCCTTTACAGTTTGCATAACTATGGAAAAGAATGGAAAAATACCACCTCCCTATGATTGAAAAATTTCTTTGTAGTGTGCAAGTTAGAAATAAATTCTTGCTTCTCTGTCTAAAACTTGATACTGTAGTAAGTTAAACACTGGATGAGTCATCTTGCTCATTAAAGCTGGAACCATCAATGAAAATGGTAATACAGAAATTGCAGTCCTCCAGGGGAGTACTGAAAGAGAGAAGGAAACTGCCAGACTGCTGGGATTTAGGGCAGATTTGGCTATGAATTCTCTGGTATGACTGCAAGCCATACTGTTCTATTTAAAACAGGAAAGAAATATTCAAGATTACTGAAGTTAGGCTTTGAAAAGCATAAGTACTGAGTCATTGCTCTGTGTATGATAAGAAACCACAAAATTCAGTGTGACCTATGTGGTTTCATGTATGTCAAGTTTGCCAAGGGTATGCTTACAAATCCCTTGCATAAACCCTGAGGATTCAGGCAATTTCTCCACAGTACCTGGAGCTGTACTTGGTTAAGGCTTGTCCATGTAAGATACCTTTTTTTCCCTTCTCTACCACTAGCTCCAAAAAGCTTTGTACATGTCCTAGAAAAATGAACTGTGGTGCAGGGTATTTCAAGAGCAGCTGAATATCCCAGTGACCACAAAGGAAAACAGCACTTCTTATATTACTTATTTTTCTTACAGATCAGAAAGATTATAAAAGACTATTTGAAACTGTAGATAACATGGCAGTGATTAACAAGAAAACTGAACTATGAGAGCCTTTAGTAAGACCGTACTTACACATACGAGTATATTTCTCAGCTTTCTTTGTTCCTTAGTTAGCTTTGAAATATCTAATGAGCTCTGGTGAGTTTTTACAGGTATATGGTATATCTTCATTGTATCTATTGCTAAAGTTGACTGCCGGTCACCTGCAGCGCCTGTAGCTGACCAGGTCCTCCTGCAGGTGTGTGAAGAGGTCTTTCTGTGTTCTCAATTCCAGATTCCCTATACTCATTTTATGTGCTCAGATGATGGGACAATCCCCAGAAATGTGGTTATTATATTCCTTCCATCCCTTGCCTCCTACACCCGACTTTATCATGTCGATAATTCCTTCAAACAATGTTTCTGTGGATTTTCTAGAGTCTGAGGCACTAGCAAAATAAAAAAAAAAAAGAAAAAAGAAAAAAAGAAAAATCAACAAAAACAACAAAACAAAAGAAAAAACAGCTAGAAGACAAGCAGGTAAAACTTTATATTGTGAGAGATATGAAATACAGTGTCCTCTTAAGGATGAATCCAGTGCTACTTTTTATGGCACTATGTAAGAACTGAAGATGATATAGCAGTTGGTGAATTTAAGTACATAATATTTGAACTATATTTGCTCTTTATGTCTCTGTGCATGCATGAGCATTTCAGGAAGAATTGTCTGGGAGATTCTGACACCATGCTTTTTCCCATATGAGTCAGTAGCAAGAAGAAACTTGCTCCAAGTTAGTATTCCTTTAAGGAAGAACAGAATTTGTAAGATTTTTCCTCATTTAAATACTATTTAAATATAAAGAGCAATATCCTAGCTATGGGACTATGCCGTCTGAGGATTGGGTCCAAAGACTGCAGTCATGTAATTAGCAATACTTGAGGCTACATCTTAATAAGACCATCTGGAAATTGAAGCTGTTTCAGAGTAAGGATATCCACTTTTCTGTGCAGTTTCATGTTAATTGTAATCAATCAGTGTGTGTGCTGCACTAGAAGCTTGTTATTTTTCAGTTGGAGGTTGTTTTTAACCTCTAAAACTCTAGCACTAAGTTGCCTGCTGCTGGATAATATTTCTAGAATTAACCTGAGGGTCTCATTCCTAAGAGATTTGGTACTTGGTTACCTCAGAGAGGTGTACAGAGCCTATACTAATTTTATCAGCATATGAGAAAGAGTCAAAATGAAAGACTTAGGATGAACAGATGTTGTGATCACTTTTATCATGAGGCCAGGTAAATGTCAGGTTTGTTTTACATGGGTTTTACTTCTGAAAGTGTGCTAGATAGTCCTCACAAAGGTACTGGGGAAATAGATGGTCCCCTCACAAAAACTGAGACAAATAACCAAATTATTTCCAAGTATATGTTTTCCCTTGAAAACTAGGAAGATGATAAAAGCCAATGCAGGCACAATTTTTAGCTCTTTAACTCTGGATTCCCAAGTTACCTGATGAAAGCTTTTCAGAGAAAGCTCAATATCTGCATAAAAGTCTTCCTTCATTATCTGGGGAAACTACAAAACTGAACCACTCACTCCATAGATTAACTGGAGGACTAAAAGTAGTTTTTAATCTAAAGGAACAGAGTAGATCTGATTTTTGTATCACTTGCATGCAAGATAAATAAGGAGTAATTTCTCTGAAGTCAAGAGACTAGTGCCAGTTTAGAAAACATATGAAGACTTGTTAGAGTAGTGGCTGGTGTAAGGCTGTAAATACTATGCAGATCTATTTGCATACATAAAGTATTTCTCTGCAGGGTCCAACGCTGACTTTTTTGACCTCCCCTGCATAAGTACTCTGTCTATTTAAATAAGGGATAAATAGATACACAACTCCATATTTGTCATTGCACTCAATATAGATGACAAAGGTGACAAAATAAGTGCATTACAAAACAATGCCTTATGGAAAATTCTGTTTTATTTCTATTCATAAGTTGAATCACTATAATCCTTAAACTTCAGGGCCATATTGTCCCTGAGATTTGGGAAATGCGATGGGAAATTAATATTTCATTTTAGATGGCCCGGAGTTTTTCAATGAGGTGTAATATAATAATGAAAAGGAAATGTAGTCAACTGATACATACAGTTGTTTGCCCTTCTAAAATACAATTGAAGTGTGGGATGCCTGAACAGTGTCAGGGCAGTGGAGCTGTTATTAATGGTGGTAGGCATTCTACTGGGAGGTAATTCAAATTACACTGTGCAGAGCTCCAAAGCTGTCCCTGCTGCCCTGATGGTGAATCTACAGTCATTGCTTTAAAAGGGTCTAAATTAGGTTGCATTGAAGTCAATTTATTATCAGGGATTTCACTGCCTGCTCCTCTGCATTGTAGAGAGTTCCAGTGCATATGAAAAAGTATGACAGTATGGTACACAAAATGATATCAAGGTCCTATTTTCTGTTTTATTCACTGCTCCTGAGGTAGTGTTTGCATAATAATGATTTGTGACTCTGCATAATAATGTTTTTCCAAGAAGATTTTGAAGTGGGTGCTTACTACAGTAAGGGATCCATTGCGTGGTGACTGCAATAGAACCCATTCATGCTACAGTGGATGATGTTCTACATCAAAGGGCATTTTAATTTATGTATATGCATGTTTGTTCAGTAAACCAGGGCTGAATTGAATTTCTCTTTTTTTTTTGGTTTTGTTTGTTTGTTTGTTTGGTTTGGTTTGGGGATTTTTGTTTGTTTGTTTGTACAGTGAGTGGAGAGAAAAGTGTGCAAAACTTTCTTGTATGTCCTTAGGATACAATTTCCAATATTTAAGCTCAGTAAAGCTCAGCATTACTGAGTGACAAACTTGTATGAAAGTGTGGCTCTGAGAAGATAATATTCTGATCCTTATGTGACAGATTAGAGTGCAAGGCCTTTTATAAGACTGCTCTCCCTATCAGCTCAGGCATTTCCTTTGTGTGAGGCATGTAATGATGACTGTATTAACATAAATACTGATCTTTTTGGTCTGTCTTCTAGATCTATTGCTGAACATTTGTTATACACAACCTTCCATGAAGATCCACTGAGGACATGAATTCCTGACTTCAGCTAGAGTCCTGTTTTTTCATTTTGGCCAGTGCTGGCTTGTCCCAAGATTAAACTTCTGTGTGATTTCCCTAGAGAATGTCTATTTAAACAGCTTGCTTGCCTATCTTTCTCCTTCTGTTCTTTGTGTTTGGAGACCGGCATCTGTTTCATCAAGACACTGCTCTGTTTTTGTTCAGTCTTGTGAATGAAGTAGCAAATGAAGAAGTAAGAACATAATATCTGAATTCACCAGGGATTAAACCCGTGAAATAAAAGAATAGCTTTGGGGTTTTGTGTGTGTGTATATATGTGTATATGGGTGTATTTTTATAGTAGGAGGACTCTTGGGAAGAGATGACTCATCTAAAGAAGTGGTCTACAGCTTCCTCAGAGACTGGCAGTGGTTGGAGAGGTAATAATTCCTCTCTCTGGTGAGCAGTGGTAGGTAGCTGTGTCAGGGGAACTTCAGACTGGATATTAGGAAGAAGTTCCTTACTGGGAAGGTTAAGTTCCTTACTGGGCTGGGCTTCCCACAGCACCAAGCCCATCAGAGTTCAAACAGCATCTGGTCAATGCTTCTGGTCATATTTATGCTCCTGGTTTGTTTTTAGATAGTTCTGTGAGAGGAAGGGAGTTTATGTGTCTCTTTGAACTTGAGAAATTCTGTGATCATGTGATTCTATGTGATAAAAAACCTTCTGAAATTGCATAATAATGCTCTCTCTTCTTCACCTTATTTTGACTTCTCTTTAGAGCAAAAGGAATAAAGAGTATAAGAAGACACAAACACCACAGTAATTGTTACATATATTCAATTAGGGCATAAATATATATGTATCTAATGGTATGTATTTTATTAATACATAATATCTGATATTTAGTGGATGTTATGTATAGTCACTACTTTATGTTAATCTACTAATATATCTATAATAATTATACTTATGTAATCCAATGGTTAATTGTCATCCAAGTTATTGCAGCAGGGAGACAGGAAACAAATTAGGAGTAGTGAAAATATACTGCAAAAATTGTTCTTAAAAAGGTGTCATGTAGATTGCATGTCAGGTGTCATGCAGTTTCTGAAATACCAGATATATGCAAACTCACATTGATGGCCCTTCTGACCATGTGTATAAAGATACTGGTCCTGTTTTCATCTTTTTCACTGCTGTGCAGTGAATCTGTGTTAAATGGCTAGCAAAGATTTATTAAGAGACCAGCTCCACTTCTGCGATGATAGACCAGGTACCTGTTTTTAAGGTGCGGAGATAAAAACTATGGTTTTGGTAGTTTGACTTTATTTTAGCAGTGTGTTGATATCCCAATATGAGCATTTCCTTCCCTTTCTTCTAAATGGAGCTATTGATTAACTCCCTGTGTGTGCTTTCAGTAGAAAATTACAATGACTAAAGCTGTAAATAACTGTCGTAAAATGCAAAAAAGGTAATTTTGTTGCTAAAGCCATTTGGGTTATCTCTTAATTTACTCCTACCCCTGTTTCCTGAGGTTGAAAATTCTGCTGTTATTATGATAAATTAAACTTCATTTTAGTGCATTCAAATTCACCAAGCCTAATCAATGTTTTTGTGTGATAAAAGAACTTCAGATATCCTGTCTGCACTTGTCTCTTGCCTATTAAGTCTGTATTAATGGAGGAGACTTTTAAAAGTTATTGGCATATAACATCAGATGAGATGTCAAAATCAGCCAAACTAGACAGTAATCAAATTTGAATAATTGATGGTGCCTCTCAAATAAGTCACAATGTACTGCAATAGAGTATTTTTTTTTAAAATACAAAGAGCAGAGGGAGCATGGAGATGTTCTGAGATTAGCTCAATAGAGAGATTTCAGATTCTAGCAAGATTATGTAACTAACTGCTTGTTTAAGAACAGAGAACTGCAGAGTTAAAAGAATGAAATTGCATAGAGCAGAAAAACCTTGTGAACCGGAAGCATCTCTGAGTCATTTCGAATACTTACTAGGTCTGAATTTCTATATGAAAAGTGTCCCAATTCCTCAATGACTTCATGCCAAATTTCCCTTGCTCCCAGCCCCGAGAGTTTTTCCAGCTAGCTGCAGTCCAGCCGGGGTGGAGGGGGAAAAACGGCGAGGACAGAGATAGAAGGCAAAGGAGGCTCTCTCTTCCTGGGACAGTGTCCCAGTTTTAACCCAAATTATTGCAGGGCAGAAAGAGAATTGCTCATGCCAGAACTTTTGAGCAGAGGGGAAGGGGGCGGGTGAAGGTAAATTATAGCCAATGGGGAGAAACTGAAGGGAGGGGAAAGAACCAACACAACCACAGATTCAGAGTGAATAAAACATTTCTTGTAACGTAATGCAATACAATAACATCAGCTTAAAATTTCCAATCAGAAACTTTCAGGTATTTCTGAGCAACAAATATTTTCATGTGCTTAATTAGATAGTCATAAGAGATATGCAAGCCAATGTTTTAAATACATATATGCCATGCTAAGACAAAATTTCTTTCTGACTTCTTAGGTGCTGTTGTGTGAAAGTAATGCATGAGGGAATTGGTAACCTTTCTATTTATACATGATAACATCTGCATTTGAACACTACAGAATGCTAGTTTATTGCTGCCAGTGCTCTTCATATACTCTTTCTTTCCTTCTTTTCTCTTTCTGGCTGCTTAATTTTGAATCTGGACATCAGCATTCCATGACAAAATTATTCTGCTGTGAAGACTGTAATTTGGAGCTGATTTGTACCATTTAAAAAGCGTCACTTTCTATATATAAATAGTATGTAGATTTACTTTCACAGTCTCCAGTCTGTGTATGTTTCACTACAAACCACTATTTTCACAAAAGAAAAGACAGAATTAGGAAGATACTTAGTATACTGGAGTGTAAAAGTGTGTGGGATATGAAAAATAAAACCAAACTCTTCTCTAACCATAAGTAAAAAGAACTTTTTTTGTCTAACAGAGAATGATAATGCCTCTTCAAAACTAGGGGTTTATAGCTAAATCAAGAAAATCCTACTGATTGATAACAGCAAACCTCATGTAAAAAGACATTTTGGTAAGCCATTTTCTCCTTTATCAGTGGAAGAAAATACTTTTGTTTTTGTGTTATCAGAAAAAGACAGGAAGATTGGGGAGAAAAAAAGAGATGAAAGAATAATAGAAACCAAATATCATACTTTTCAGTATCAACAATGTCATTTATTTAGAGGCAGTAACAGTATGTAGGGTTTTGTTTTATTTCAATCGTATTTGTTTAATGATAGAAAAAAATCCAAGTACCCACCACCATATTGTGCATGTATTTTCAAGAGAACACAACGAAGCAGAGAGGACAAATAAAATACCTTAACTCCTGAGCAAAGCTCCTTCTCTGTTCCTCTCTTCCACCCACAGGTGCAGGAGGAGATGTGGAGAGTATAGCCTGTTTCAAAGGGACTTTTTATTTGATGCATTCTCTAAGTACCTAGAAGCTTATTGAGACTTTCATACATATTGACATAGCCTTGGGGCTTCCCTAAGCTTAGGGGATTGAGGCTGCCCTGAATTAATAGAAAACACATTAAATTTTATTTCTCCTCCACTTTAAAACCTCTTGCCTTTGGGGCCACCACAGAGAATTAGAATCAGTTCATGCCATGTCAGTGTGGGGGTTGATGAGAAAGCTGACACTGTGGCCACCCTCCCCTGGAGGGAGAGCCCACAGACCTTCACTTACCATGCCACCTTTGAAAGGAAAGCCTTAGCTGAGGACCTTGTTATGGGTGCTTGTAAATTTTCTCCCAGCATACCTTTTCGCCATATGCATATCAGTTGTCCCCCATTGGTCTCTCTCCTTTGTTCCTCCCCTGAGCCCTCAGACCATTGGCCCGGCTGTTTTACTCCACCCCTACCTTCTCTATATAATGCCTACTCTCCCTGAGCCCGGGGTCGTGTCATTGTCCCTGGACCCCTTCAC
The DNA here is from genome assembly GCF_001522545.3 of Parus major. Lineage (NCBI taxonomy): Eukaryota > Metazoa > Chordata > Aves > Passeriformes > Paridae > Parus > Parus major. The sequence continues at coordinate 66,444,509 of NC_031799.1, read as the reverse complement.
AGAGAGGAAGAATTATCCCTCTGTGGAACCCCACACTGCAACTCCCGTCTCTTTTTTTTGGCACTGCCCGAGGAGCAGCAGTGATTCCAACAGCCCTTCTAAGGGCTACAGCCGAACCACCGGGGCAAGGCAGGAGTGCCTGTGTGCCCAGGGGAAATCACACAGGAGACACTTCCTTGGGAAGGCCATGGCACCTTGATCAGCACTGCCTGCTGTGACGTGTCAGCATGAAATAGAGGCAGAGAAGTCTTAAGTTTGTCTGCAGTGTCCCCAGCTGATGATGGGATTGGAGAAAAGGTAAACAAGCAGGTCAGAGGGGAGAAGACAGTAACAGACAAAGATCTTTGAGTTGGATGTTTGTATTCATGGCTCTAGAAACAGAATTAGCAGTGTTTCTTCATAGTGACTGCAGTCTTGTAAATGGTCTAATACACATTCTTGAAACCTTCTTAGTTTTTAACTAAGATTATTCTCCCTTAGTAATGTAGTACAATGACTAGTAATTTTGTAGGGAGCATAACACATTGGTAATGTTGTAGGTATTGTTGACTTCAGCATCTTATTATACATTATTTAATCAAGAACATTTACATTTACAAAAGCGACACTGAATCTTATGACAGGAGAGTACATGACAAGGATATTGAGATGGTTGTTTATGGTGTTTTTCCCCTAGGTAGGAAGCTTTGTGGACAAGAAAATACTTATGCTATCTGTAATGTAGTCCTGGCAGTTTTATAAATTAAATGTGTGTAGCTTGCCATAATTTCTTTCATGGGTTTCAATTTCCTTTAAGATGGGCTATAGGAAGGATGAGCGTGATACTGGAAAATCTAATGGTTTAGAAAGAGAGAGTGAGAAAGAAAGAAGGAAGGAAGGAAAGAAGGAAAGGAAAGAAATTTCAATAACATGCCATGCCTGCTGGGTTGGATTTTTAAAAATACAAGTGCAGATTTTCTTCCCCCGTAGTTAATCCACTTCTATGACTGTCCTGTGCAGTATTCTTTCAAGTAATATGCATTCTTCTTTGTTTCATTAACTTGTCTTCTAGAGGACAATGCTGTATAGTTGACAGCAAGTGAGCTTGTGGAGAAAACCGTCAGATAAGCATTAAGAGTTTTCATGCAGGAAACAGTTGGATTAGATTTATTTTTCACAAACTATGCTTTGTAAAAGTCCACATATATCCAATGCCTAGCTGATGAGAGTGACAGTTTGTTTTCTTTATATTCTGTTTACTAGATGGTGTCTGATATTCAGTAATATATGGTTTCTATAGCAACAATAGGTAAACAAGGTATATGTTATATAATACCAAAGAAATTAAAGGACAAACTCCGGGATATTTGGGAAGGGGGGGGGTGTGAAATTATGCACAAAGCACCTTAAATAAATGTAGATTTATTTAGCATCCTGCACTTGCAGATATATGAGACTGTTTTTGAAACCTTTTCAAAAGCACATCTGATTGAATTTTAGCAAAACATAAAATATGTCAAGAGTATTTAATAACATAATATTCTTCCATTTGTGAAAATTTGCCCTGAGTTCATCTGAGATTGAAATTGAACCCAAAGGCACATTTTCTTTCTGCTTGTTCAGAAAAGCCTAAAATAAAGAGACCATGAAAAGAGTATTCATACGATATAACAGAACATCCTAGGCAGCACCCAAGGAAGATTCTTTATTGCATTTCAGCTCTGTGCCTGCAGTCCAATTACAGCCCAAGTAACAGAGTCTGCAAAGGAGCATGAAACATTTGAGTCTGTGAGATAATTAAGACAGTGTGGCTTCAAACTAGGCTGTGCTAAGTACCTGCCAGTGATATAATGACATAACATGCATTGAAATAGCCACTGAGACAGTGTCCAAAGATTCCTGCAGTGTGGAAAAAACACAAGTTATAGCACAGAGGTGATAGTTTCATATCGTAATTGTTGTTTGAATATTAGCTCACATAGACTGAATTTTGAGTTAATACACCAAAAGTTACAAGGGAAAGTTTTAGCTGAGGTCAAAACCTTGGAAAGAAGTTATAATGAAAAAATAAGATTTTAGCAGAGATGTCTTGAAGAGACATAGTTGAGCTTTAGAAGTCACAGTATGTTTAAATAATTTTCTACCTTTATGTATGATTACAAGGCAAATATTCTTGTCTACTTTTGCAGCAGTGAGATTCCTGCTGTGGTTTTTTTCTCTTTTTTTCTTTGACCATAGAGAATTAAAATACCTCTGAGATGAAACTGAAGTAAACACATACTATTTTTAAAGCAATATATTCATAATATGAACATGAGTTACTTTAATTCATTTGAAATTTCTGATTTCCTCTATCCTGTCTGTAGATAAGAATAGAGTAGATGACACTAAATAGGAGAAAAATTGCCTGTTGCAGTATTTAGACTTCATTAGTACAAATAGTGTTACTTCACATGCATTATGGATTTTAAAAGGACTTCAGTACCAAACCCAACATTTGCAGGATGGCTGGCTAAGGCAGTTAGGTCAGTGGAATATTGTACATGGAGATGACAGGTTAATTGCCTGCTAGCAAGTCAAAAAAAGATTCCCAGCCATTAGCCCCATGCTCAGCGATTCGCACAATATGTTTTGAAGGCTAAAGTTTGAGCCATGAAAAGCACTGTGTGCCATTGATATCTTCTGCCAGAAACAGACACTGTAATCCTAACCTAGTTTTAAATTATGTCTAAATGCATGCCAGGATGAAGAACTGTCTGTTGCTGGGCACATATCTGCATAAGACCCATGTTGCTGTCCTAGTTGTCTCCAAAGAAGAGGGAGGAATGTTTATATGATTAAGCTGTGGTAAGTGTTTCCTACTCCTGTAGAAGGATGGTGAATTAAGTGGGCTCTGAGAATGTGAAGCAGACTCCTTGTGACTCTTTAGTGAAGGGTAGGATTTCAAAAATTGAAATATATTACAGCACAGTGTTTGGGTTCAAGTAAATACCCCAGTACACGAATGAACTCCAAAATAGCTTTGTTGGCACAGATAGGCAGTTTAGTGCAAATATTGATAACATCATGCATGAATACCCAATGTTTTTATCCAAACAGTGGTTCCGAGAATGTAAAAGACAGTGTGTACACAGTCCTTGAATGGAATTACAAGACACTGAAAATTTGGCCCTTAGCATGTTCATATTTAGTGCCTATTATTCATTCCCCAGAGCAGATATTGTGTAAGAATGTTTTTATAAAAAGAAGTAAAAGTTCTCCATGTGAAGTTTAGTGCTAACATTAGACACCAAAAGAACATCTGATGAAGAGCTAGACTCTATTTTTTCCTCTTATTTAAATGTTTCATTAGGGAAAGGTGTGCTTCTTTCTGTTGTTTGTTTAGTTTTGTTTGAGTTTGGTTTTATTTTGTTATGTTTGCTTGGTTTTTGTTTTATTTTGTCTTAGTTTGATTTGGTTTGGTTTGGTTTCCCCCTACAAGAATGCATTAACAACTTAAGAGACAGGAGATCCATAATCTCTCTCTGTCTGTCTTTATGCGTACAGGATACATAAAATCCTATTTAGAACAGAAAAGACGGAGAGTTTGCAGATGTACATTGTTTAATTTTTGTTTTGTTTAGTTTTTTTTTTTTCAATACAAAAATCAGAAGGGTTATGTTTTATTCCTCTTATCCACTAACTTCTAAAGTATACTCATCAAATAAGATGAAAGTCAGTAACAGACCTTGGCAATCAGACCAGGGGCTGCTTTCCTGTCCTGAGAACCTTTTGCTAAACATTTCCTATTATAGACTACTAGGACAGTATAGGTGTAAATACTACAGAATAGAACTGATATGATAATTGATATAACCTTATCTAGGTTTAGATGACCAGCTGAAGTACTGAAGCCAAATCAATGCTTTCATAGAAAACTCAAAGGAAATGGAATAACCTGTTATTAACTTGGTATTGATTAGCTTTTTTTGATCTTCACTGTTTAGTGTCCTCATATACACTAGCTGAGCAAGATATTTTTGAAAATTATTACACAGGAATGAAAAAACAAAAACTTTGTAATACTTTTAAGAATGTTGAGAAGTTTCTTGAATAAATACTCCAGTGATTTTAAAATATGTATTTGTAATGGGAAAAAAATGCTATTCTTGAGTTAACGAGTGTGATGTACACTCACTGTCTGTTATAACAACTAAAAACAGTAATAGTACTACTAGAAAGAGGAAATGATCTGAAAAAATTAGGGTGGTTTTTAGGAGGTCGATCTCTTTAGGGCATACAGATGATGTAGGTAGACCACTGTTATCACTGTAAGACATCTGAAACAGAGTATGCCCTCCCATTGGAAATCAGAAGATCAGAAACATAATTTCTTCATTCCTCTGAGATTTGAACTGAATATTTTCATTGAACATTGAACAAACTGAGCTTGATCTTCTCTTTAGTGTAAGAAAAATTAGTCTCTTGTTAAAATCATCTATAATCTGTCTATCAAACCATCTGCAGAACCTGATTCCCTTGGACACTCAAACTCCCTTCAGACTGAAAGTTCCACTGTTTTTTTTCCCTGTTTCACCCACTGAAGGAACCAATCATTTAGATAAGTAACATTTTCTGATGGTGCCAGGATCCTTGAAGAGAGCAGGGAACAGGTAAGTCTGCTGAGGGTTAGGGAAAGGCAATTAGTATGCTAGGTGTGCACTGCTAGAAGGCAGAAAATTTCAGGCTTCTCATCAATTTTACTAGCACTGCCATTGTTGTGAGCCAGGCATATCATCCTGTTAATATGCTTTTAGAAGGATGCTATTTTTATATCCCTGTATAGCAGTATGGGGTAGGGTGAATGAGCAGGCTGATGATGTTAATACCAGAATGTTTTGTGAGTTGATGATATTCCAGACACCCTGTGACTTTCCCTGTGGACCTGACAGTCTCTTTGCCTGCCTTAGAGGTAAAGGTTTCTCTTGTTTGACTAGAAGTGCTACTGAGTTACTTATATTGGCAGTTACCAGGAGATTTTTTACCCCCTTTTCAGGAAACCTGTTAATACCCAAGGCCTCTGAGGTACTTCTTATCTCTGCTGGTAATAAACTATTTGTAAAGTATTGATCCTGTTTGTCTGTGAGAAAATCCTTGATAACTCTTTGTTTTGTAGGATTGTTTTGTACAGTGTACAAATACTTCTGAAACAGTAACATTTTAGAGCACTTATATATCCTAGTAATTGTTTTTCAAATGTGCAGGTTTCACTTTAGAAAACTTGGATAATTATTTACAAAATCATCGTAGGCATTAAAAAAGCTAAAAATATTCAAAAGAATTCATATTCAAAAGAAGAAAACATTCTAAGACTTTCTAAGAATTTCCAGAATGTTTTTATAAATGTACATGTTGCAATTAAATTCTTTAAATTCTCTCTTCTTCGATATTGTATGTGGCTGGTGAATTTTTGAGTGCTCTTAGTTTTCTCAGTGCTGTACTAAACTGGAGAATATATTTCCCTGCTGCAGGAAAATCAATGAGGATTTTCGGTGCTGTGGGTCCTGCTTGGTGTAAATTTTGTTCCTTAACCCAGAACGCATGTGCTAAGAAGAACATGTGCTAGGTGAGGGAACACAGGGAATACTTTGACTCCTTGCCACATGTTGTATCGTAGCTTTTCTTTGTCTGTACCCCCCTAGAAATCACAGCTACCTAAAATTTATTCTCTGTTTAAGTGTATGAAACTGAACTGTCCCTTAGTTGAACAAGATCTTCCCCTGAGTGCTAATGGTCAGGCACATCTGCAGATCTGGGCCCCTAAACACTGACAGGCAATTATATGGCCATAGCCCAATTACCAGGAGGTCATGATACAATTACTGAAATTGCTAATCATTTATTTTAATGATATAGTTATTATTATTTATACTAAAACCTGACATCACAATAAGAGCCTGCATAACAGAAGAATCCATCAAGCACATTTAGTTGACTGTCAGATGGAAAATTGTACAAATTTAATAAAGTCCTCTTTGTTTTTTTTTCCAGTACTTCATTGGTATGGCAATCTCCTCTGCTTTTGTTAATAAAGCAGAATTACTTTAGGAGACTGATAGATAATAAATGACTTGAGTTTTCTTTGCGTACTTGGTCTTTATGTTACAACACTTGTTGGTGGGAAAACAGTTGTTCCTGGTTACAACAGACACCATGAACTGTCACAAACACATCACACAGTGCTGATGATGGAGACACGTTGTAGTGGGTTGACCATGGATGGTTGCCAGGTAGCCATAAAAAAACAGCTCCAACACTCCAACAAGAAGGCAAGGGAGAGAAAATATGACCCAGTGTTTATGAGTGGAAATAAAGACAGGGAGAGATCACTCACTAATTGCAAACAGAGGCAAAGCAGACTGATTTTGGGGATATTAATTGAATTTATTACTAATAAAATCAGAGCAAGGGAATGAGAAATAAATTTTAAAAACACTTTCTCCTCACCCCTCCCTCCTTCCCAGACTCTGCCTTGTTTCCCCAGAGGTGCAGGAGATGGGGATGCTGGTTATGGTCTGTTCATCACAAGTGGTTTCTGCCGTGGCTCCTGGGAGAGGAGCATGGTTTGCATGGCCGAGTTTTGGTGGTGGGGTGCTAGAGGGGTGAATTCTGTCAGAAGCTCCCTGTGGGGTCCCTCCCACAGAAAACAGTTAATGGACTTCTCCAGCATGAGTTTATCCCAGGGCAACAGTTCTCCACAAATTGCTGCAAGGTGGCTCCCTCTCCATGGGAGGGGTGCAGTCCTTCAGGAACAGCCTACTCCAGCTTAGGACCCTACAGGGTCACAACTCCTATGACGAAGCCTGCTCCAGTGTGGACTCCTCTCTCCATCTGCATGTCCCTGCCAGCAGCCTGTCCCAGCAGGGACTTTTCATGGATTCAGAGCCTTCTTTTCAGGTGTCCAGCTGCTCTGGTGTAGGGCTCCTCCGTGGGCTGTAGGGGCACAGCTGCCTCACCATAGTCTGCACCATGGGCTACAGAGGAATTTCAGCTATGCTGCCTGCACCACCCTTGCCCTTCCTTTTCCACTGACCTTGGTGTCTGAAAAGTTGTTCCTCTCACATATTCTCAACCCACTCTTTTCTGAACGCAATTATTTCTACACATTAATATTTTTTTCCTTCTTAAATATGCTATCATAGAGATGCTGCTATAATTTCTAATTATATATTCAGCCTTAGCCAGAAACACATCACTCCTGAAGCTGGTTGGCCTTCGATGTGTTGGACAAGAGTGAAGTCTCTCACAGCTTCTGACAGAATTCAACCCTCTAGCCTCCTGTCACGATCCACAGGGTGGGAATCAAGAAGGGGGTCCTTTAAGACGGCCTAAAAGAAAAAAAAATAACAACAAAACAAGAAACTAAAAAACAAAAAAAAACTTAATGAAGGCCCAAAAACAACAAAAAGCCAAAAAAGGAAAAAAAGGAGAAAGCAAAGCATAAGGAAAAGAGAGTAAGGGGATTACAGCTACCAACACTGAAGTCCACTCAGCTGTCCAACGACACAGAGTCTTCTGTCTGTTGGGGAGACCTCAAATGAAAGTAAGTTTTGGGCTGTATTTTATAGTCTTTTACAAAGCGAGGGGCACAGGGCCAAAACCAGAGGAGATTGATGACCATGGTGAAGAGGCCCATTGCTCAGGGGGGCAGGTGTAGGGTACAGAGCGATCCATGTCTTGCAAGTCTTTGCTCACCAGCAGGAACAAGGGCAAGAGGAAAACCTCTTGTGCAGGGTACCACACACAAGCCTCTGCTCACCAGCAGGAACGAGAGCAGTGCAACCACCTACAAACAATCACTTAGCAAACATCCACCTCAGCTAGGCCCAAACCCCCAAACCAAGTCCCTTGTGATATTCAGGGTCTCAGTCTCTGTCCTTGAGACAGTTGTGAGACAGATGAGGGAATCTTTGGACCGTCTCTTACACCCCCCACCACCAAAGCTTGGCCATGCAAACCAGGTTCACGTTTTAGCCCATCGTTGAGGAACTTTTTTTTAACGCTTACACATTTCTCAGCTTCTCACTGTAATATATGGTTGTATAATTCATGTTTTATTATATATGTATATAAGCAGTCAGAAGAAATAAAAACTAGTTACAAGTATCAAACACACATGCATGGCAAGAAGTTGCAACACCACAGCCAGGAGCCAGAGCAGAAGAGTAATTTGCAAAAGAACAGAATGGTACCAAGGAGAACAAGACCCACCCAAAGAAGATCAGTTTACTAACAACTCAGTGATTTTCACCTGATACCAAACTGATCTGATTCTCCAGACCATGCATTTCAATACCCAGTTCCCTGTAAAGCCAGTCTAACCTTTTCTTCCCTTCTCAGAAATCTAGTTAACAAACCTACAGTAAATATGAATATGCAGCAAACCCTAAGAGAAAAAACTGTACAACATCAAACTGCAGAAACTATATAAAAACCCACTCCTCCAAAAGACAAGTGTGAACTTGGGGGAATCAGTGCAACAGAAGCTGATTCAGAGTTCACCCAGTGTCGACCCCAGGCTTGACACTGACAGTGATTGTGATTGTTTCCATAATTAAATTTTACAAATTTTTCAATAAAATTATTATTGATAAATTTGGCTCTATTTCATTTATAACATCACCATCTGTGGATTTGCTTTCTATAGCATTGTCATCCAGTAAACTTCACAATTCAGATTTCTCCAGCTCATGGGCAAAGTGTGAAACACCCTATTGGTTTTTTTTTGTTTGTTTGTTTGTTTTTTTATGGTAGACAAAGAGTCCTCTCTAAACTTCTCTCTCACTTCATTTTAACAAAATTAGAGATGTAGTCCAAAACTGACTTAAAAATTTATATTTTCATGCAGTGGCGGTCTTTATTTAAATCTTAAATATTGATCCAGGCATGATCAATCTCAGGACAAATGCTATTTTTCTCCTAATGTGAGTGACACACTAGCAATAGTGTGTCTAAACAGATAAGCCACTTTAAAAAAGTGGGCTGGTTGCAAAGTGAACCTGATAGTTGGATTGGATTGAACAAAGTCATACACGTAGTTTCTTTCATGTTTATTCTTATAAATTTTTAAGATCTTCCCTCTGTGCCTGCTTTAGTTGGCTAGTTCTTTCAAGAGACCTTGGTGTGACAGCCTTTGAGGACTGAGAGAGGAACAGCTCAAAACTAGTCTTGGCAAGTTGTTATTGAGTAAGAAATTATTTCCTCCTTGTCATGGGCTCCTGGATCCTTCTGACCTTCTTGGACTTTCATTCCCTCGTATATCTTCCCATTCTGAGGTAGAAAAAAAAAGAATGTATACTAGGGAGAGGAAACATGATTGGTGGCAGACATCACTTTTCTTTTCAGACCTGTGGCAAAACACTTTCTGTGTGCAAGATCATTGAGGGAGTTCAGGAAACTGGAATAAAGATCTGAGCAAAGAAAATGAGTGGCAAAAATTTTGAGACAAAAACAGGAACTGGGTAGGCTAAGACAATAGAAAAAAGGGGAAAGAAGGTAGGTGTAAAAGGAAGAAGAGAGAATCTCAAATGCATGAGTAGAAAAACAATGAAAGAATAGCAAGCAAATGGAAAGAATTTTTTTTAAAAAGTATTGAAGAAACAAGTTTTTATGAAGATTTCATAAGACATTCAGACATTTTATTTATGCTTTATGATAAAAAAGAGGAAAGTACACTACTGTGAAGTTACTTGGTGTTCATTCATATCTTCCTTCTACAGCTATTTGTGGTATTTCTGTGGGTTTCCTGGAAGTGGAAGGATGGTAGGCTAAAAGGCAAATGCAGTTTGGATATTAGGGACTAAAAAAGGGGTTTCCAATAAGGGAAGGCTAGGGGTTGTTACCACTCAAAATGAACTTGTAGCAACAGACAGAAAAGTTTTATGTGTTGAGAAGTTGAAAAAAACAGTGTTACCCATTAATATGTTTCTGTTTATTGCCTTTGAGGTTTGCTATGGGCTCTTTTTTCTTTCTCTAGTTGTAGTTGTACTCATGGTGCTGAAATACATTCCCAATAAACAGTTTTTGTGGTTTGTTAAATGCCTTAGCATCCCTTCTTTGTTTCTTAATCATCCATAAAAGATTTTTAAAGCTTGACTTCTCCTCCACTGTGAACATTATCCTTGGATTATTTTATCTTGAGGTCCTGAATTGAAATTGAAATACTGATGTTTGCTTTTACAATAATGTGTTGCTGTATCAAATTGGGTTTGTGAGAGTCTCCTGATCACAGAATACGGAATATTTAATATTTTTTGGGAAATAATATAATTATAGAATATCCTGAGTTAGAAGGAATCCTTTAGGATATTGAAGTAAAAAAAAAATAAAAAATTTTACATTGAGCAGAGAGAGATGCTACCTTCTCTTCAAATTGCTCAGTGTACAGTTCAGTTCAGGTACGTACAGGCATATATGGCACAGATGGCCACAGGCTGAAAAAAAGCTTCTGCTGCTGTTCCAGCACTGCTGAGCTGAAGTACAATACCATGAACACCTGCTGCAGCTTGAGCCAGATTTTAACCTGTTCACCTACCCAGGTGAGACTTGCAGATGAATCCTTTTTCCAGAGAGAAGAAAGAGAAAGTGATCAACATGTAGAGAAAAAATATGAACTATCAGAGTTAGTGACAGAAAGAATTTAAGCTTCAGATGGGAAGAGAATAAGGAGATGCCTCAATAAGCTGAAATATTCTTTTGTTAAAGCTATGGAGATGGAAAATAATGTTCTGAAAAAACTCCTTTAATTCATGAAAGAGTATTTTGGGGGGAATTAAGTATTTCAAAATGTAGATCTGAGCAAAGATATCCATTGATGAAGCTGAGCAGATGGTGAAGTAGTTGTGATCCTATGAGATGCTGGAACAGAAAAAGAGAAGTGAGAGTTGCTGATGACTTGTGGCCCCCAAGAGAAAAAGAGAAAACTTCTGTTTCCAGAGATGATCGCAGAGACAGATGAAGAGAACCTTTGCCTTTGAATAACTCATCCTTAAAATGACACCCCTTGAGTTCATGGCCCACAAACACACCTCAGAATGATGTGAAATGGAAGGAAAGGACTGACAGCAGAGTTTTCCGGGCAGCTGGCATCAGAGGAATAGAAAGCCGTGAGAAAACTGTTTTCTTATGAAAAACTCTCCACAGAATGACAAAAGAGAACTTCTTTTTCTCTACAAAGACTGATGAAAAAGCTACTATATAATTTGGACTACTTTAACCACCAGGGTTTTGCCTCTATGTTGTCAATTAGACAAGGGAATGGTTGGGCAGTAGGGCAGAAGAGTTTTCTGGAGGTTTTATTCTGGTCTCTTACCCTTGTAGCTTTGTTAATAAACTTTCTTCATTTCTTTTAAGTTTTAAGCCTGTTTTATTCTCCTAATCCATATCTCACAGCAAGAAATGAATAAGTTTACTAGTGTTTTTTGGGTTTTTTTGGTTTTTTTTTATTATTATTTTTTTTAGCTAGTGCTTTAAAACCACTACAACAATGTTAAAGAGTTGGTGATTGTCCAGCACTGTGATTTGTTGAGGTCTCTGTGCAGGTCCTCTTTGTCCTTGAGGGAGTCCACAACTCCTCTCAGTTTAGTGTCTTCACCACACTTGCTTAGTATTCCTCTGAATCCCACCGCCAGGTCATTTATGAATATGTTGAGGAGAAACGGGCTAAGAATGGAGCCTTCGTGGAATCCCACTAGAGTCAGCTGCTCATCCATCCTTTAACACTGTTATCCAGCTGTGGGCTGGACATTTTGTCCAGAAGGGTCCTGGGAGAGACAGTATTGAAAGCTTTACTGAGGTCCAGAGTGGTTATTATCAACTGGCTTTCCTTGATCAGCTTGCTGATTCAGCCTGTTGTAGAAGGAAATCATGTTCAACCAGCAGGACTTTTCCCTCGTAGAAGCAAAGGAAACAACAACTGTGTTGTCTTCTAGGTGTTTTATGATACTGCCCAGAATCTAATCTTGTCCATGATTTTACCAGACACTAAAGTAGGACTGACAGGCCTGCAGTTTCCAGGGTCGTCCTTCTTGCCCTTTTAGGAATTTAGGACAATATTTACCAGTTTCCAGTCAGCTGGGATTTCTCTGTATTGCTAAGACTGCTCAAAAATCGTTGAAAGAAGCTAGGTCCTTGAGGATTCTTGGATAATTCCCATCAGGTCCCATGAATTTTTAAAGATCCAGCTGGAGCAGTAGAACCTACACAGTTTTTTCAGGGTGCAGTGAGAGTTGATCATTCTCTCAGCTCAGCATGGTCCTTCAGCTCAGGGCCCTGAGACTCCCTTGGTCCATCATCAGTGTTGAAGACAGAAGTAAATTAAACCCATAATATAATGTAAACCTCTAATAAAGTTGGGTAATTCAGACTTCCTCTAGAAAATCTTTGACCTTTGGAAAACTCCATTGACCCTCTGCCAGGTATCCCTGAGAAAGTGACAAGCAACAAGCAGAGTGACAGATAAGACACCAGATAAATTGGTACAGGTTACAGCTGGATTTTATTCTCTCTTTCTGTGCTTGTTTTAAGATGGGACTTTTAGATAACCAGTCACTTAAATGAGGGCTGTGTTAATGCTTTGAGAGGATGCCCAGGGCAATTCACAAATGACTTAACTGTCAAAAAATGAACTGCATTTGGAAACTGAGTGCTTAGGGGAGTAAGTTAGTTTTAATAAAGCATGTATTTGAAATAAAAAAAAAAATATTGCAAAGTTGGAGTGTTATTTGGGAAGTGAAGGGGTATAAAAGCCAATCCTAACATCAGAGTTTGCACTGAGTTTAAGGTAGCCTTAAACTCAGTCTTTAATAATTGCAATATGCTACACCCCTGTGTAACAGATATAACTATGTCAACAGCTTTTCTTCTCAGGCACCGTATATTTCCATTATGAAGCCAGGCTCATTTAATTAGCATCGTGTAGTAAATTAGCAGTTACAAGGATTGCTGGGTACAAGGGAATCTCCATTTTCTCACCATCTACTTAATCCTCAGTCAATGTTGAGATTAATGCTTACTTAATTAACATATACAAGAAAAAATGCTGACATCCTGCTCAGACATTGTGATTCAGTCACTTTACAGACTTGGAAAAAAAGGTCTGTGAACGGCAGTCAGGAGTGCTACTTTCCCATTGTAACTTTCTGAGGGCGTGCAGAGTGGTCACATATACTGAAATGGCTTTTTCTTGTATGCATTAGATTGCTTTTTTTAGAAATAACAATAATTAATTTATAAAGTATAAAAAAATAAGATTTTTTTGGCACCACATGATATATGAAAAAAATTAGAAAAACCTCAATTTTTAAACTGTGTTAAAAATTAGTTTTCAGATACAATGAACATTTAGGTAAAGAGATGATTTTGGATGAAGACATTTCTGACATGAGAAAAACTAATTTGCATTATTTCATATCTTGTTTGTTTAGTGCTAAGTGCAGTTATGATGAGGCAAAAATATTTTTTTCTATTAATATCTACTATTCTACCCTTATTTCAGTCTGTCTGTCTATCTATCTATCTATCTATCTATCTATCTATCTATCTATCTATCTATCTATCTATCTATCTATCTCTCTGTATTTTAAACATTTTAAACACTTTGGTAATCTTCATTGTACAGAGAAATGCTCAAATTTTATAACAGCTGCTTGAGATGGGAGGAGTTATCCAGTGGCACTTTTGGTCTCTGCAGAGATGGTGCTGACAATGGTTTTCACATCTGACAGCCCAAGCAGAAGACCAGGCTACACTTCTTCAGAGGAATGAATTCCAAATATTTACAATATCATCTTTTTATTTATTTGTTATTATTTATTATTTGTGGGATAACTACCCATCTCACTGAAACAAGTACAAATTTTATCATTCCCTGTAGAGGGACTTGCTTTTGGATACGTGCAATTTAAAATGATTGCATCGAAATACTCCTAACTTTTATCCTCATTTTTAGCATTTGCAGTACACTGTTAATTAGTAACTAAGAAATGAATGAATGAATGAGTGAATGAATGAATGAATGAATGAATGAATGAGGAATGCACCAAATTCACAATAACTTGAAAATCAAAAATGCATTGAAGAAAAACAAGAGAGGAGCAGTTTTCACCATGTTTAGAGTTACTCTATTTATGGATTTTCAAAACAGCAAAATTCCTTGTGCAAAAATCTGAAACCATGGAGGAAAATTGCACTCTGAAAAACCGTTCTGGTAAATGTGGAAGACAGTAATGTGTGAAAGAGATACTGCTGCCTACAGTTTAGAGTAGCTCAACTGTGAATTTATATGAGGTTATGCATAAAAAAATTATCATTATTATAAAGTGAAATTGTTCTAACAAGTTTGAGTTGGCTGTGTTTCTGCGGTACAGGCTTTTGAAAACTACAAAAGCTTATTTTCATAAAACTTAAGTATTTAATTTATGGTTGTCACACTCATATCAATGCTTAAGCCAGCAGAATTACTTAGAAACATGTAATGGGATAATGATTTTCTTTGGCATTGAGTATTCTTCAGCTGATTAGAAATGTGGTAAAATGCTACTGCAGTTTTTGAAGTAGTTGGGATATTTTTAACTGCCATGTAATACATTTATTAATTTTTTTGCATATGCAGTAGAAATTTTAACCTGGGTGAGCTGTGGAATCACAGTACTGCTGGTTATAAATTTTTAAAAAATGTGTCATATATATTACTTGCAACAATTTATACAAATACGTTATTCTTGATACTTTGATTGATTTTGAACTTTGTCAGACAAAACCAGTCTCACACTAGCATACAAAAGATGTCAGAATAGACATTCAAAGGAATACTTAAAATATACATGATGTGCAAGAATTCTCATTTAATAAAGAAACACCATATTTTAACATTGGCAGACTTTGCTTTGAGATTTGGAAGGAATTGTGGAATAGTTTAAACTCTGAGGGTGGTTTATATGTTCCTTGTTTTATGTAATGGAATCAGAGGGTCCTTCTGTGGCCTTGCCCATTGCCAGAAAGACAAAGAGGGCATTATTTTGTTGAAGCACCTGGAACCAGGAAGGCAGATAATTTTTTTGAATTCATGTGCTTCATGTGTCTCTTTCTCAGCTGAAAAGTGTGGCTGGTCATCTCTTCGGCTGTGCTGTATTCTGGGGGAACAGTGAGCACTGCATTGATCATGAAATTTTTCAGATAGGTGTAAGTAAATGCTGGCAAGGGTTAGAAAATCATTGCTTAGGCATGAACTTGTTGACTGATGCATCCTCTTAGGAAACAAGTATGTTAATACAACTAAGTGGATAAAGATTCTTTTTAGCACCTTCAAATGAGTATTTTGAAGGACACTATCAAGTAGGCTGTAGACAGTGTAGCAACATAAGCAGCTCTACTCAATACAAGGACTCCTCAGCTAATTTTCAGAAAATAATCATTCTGTTAAAAACTTCCTGCTATAGCCATTGCACCACAGATTTGGAAAAATCTAGATTTAGAGATTTAGGGTAGAATATCCCTTTTGCATAACTGGAACATATGTTGAATTACTTTTTTTACAGGCAGGTTAAAAAGATATTCCTCTGTTTTTTCGTAACGTGTCAAGGAGGGGTTTGGGTTAGTATTTTTTGGTATTTTGTTTTTTTTCCCCCAGCTTCTAAATCTTCTCATTGGCTTTTTCTTACATGTAGATATTTTGATCTGGGAAATACAATCACACTATGTTTTATGCAACAGCATTTTCTGATTTTCAGAACTGAGGTCAGAGTTAAATTTTCCTCCAGTCTTACATATATGAAGATGAGTGGTTTTTGTACGTTACGTAAGTGAAAACTCATAATGTGGGCTGATTATTATGGTACTTCTAAGTCAATAACAAAACTAAAACTGTGACTAAGTTGCAGTTAGGAGTAAAGTGCAAATGGACAAAAAAAATATTGATCTTTGAAAAAATTTATAGAAACCACAATCTCTTAAGGCTAAATATAAAATGTAAGCTCAGATTAAATGCTATAAAGTAACATTTCATAGCTAATCTTAAATATGGCACTCCTTAAGATTTAAATGTTAATAGTAGAAATAAAACTTCAATTAAACATTTAAACATAGAAAATATGGATCCCAGATTTTTACAGTGAACTCTTTGCATTAGTAATTTACATGCTTTTATATGGAACAGTTACCATAGGAATAAAAATGAACTTAAATTTAGCAGTCACTGTTAGCTAATGCCTGTTAATGAAGAAAAAGTAGTCAAACCTAGTGCTGCTGAAAAAATAAAGTTCTTTCTAGATTCAGTAGTTCAAAGTGAGTGTAAGTTCTTACATACTTTTTTAATTTCCAAGTACTAAAATCTCTTAAAATCTCAAAAATAAATTTCAAATCCACAGAAATTAGCTAATTTAATAAGAAATACTGTAAAATATAAATGAAACATTATTTACATTACGGAAAAAAAATTTTAATTCTATCGTGTCTCCAAATATATTTTACTACTTTTGCCTTATGAGAAATAAGAAGAATCTGGTGGAAGAAATACCTTGGATGGGTTTTTTTGGTAGATTTTCTTATTTTTCTTGGTAGATTGCTTCTGTCTGGGAGCATCAACATGATAAACTTGTGTTATTCAAAAGAGCAGAGAAGTAAAGTAAAGGAGTAGATTAAATTTCTAAATTAAAAAAGTCTGTATTAGCTTCAAGTTTAAGATATTTGTAAATAATGATATGTTTGATGGAGCTACTACTAAATTTTTCAATTTCAATTACAATGCTGGCAAGGCTGCCTACATATAGGCTTAACCTAAAAGTATATGATGAAGGCTTTTTTAAATATGTATTTAGACCTGAAAGAAAGTAGACCTGAAAGAATTTTCTCAACAGGATTTAGTAAACATTCTCCTACTTTAGGGGTAACCTAAAACTTTACTTGCTTGATTTGTTCTCTTATTTGCCAAAAAAAAAAAAAAAATGGAGAATCAGCTTTTCTCTGGTTTGGAAATATCTAAGGAAAATTGAGAGACCTATTATAGGGAAAATGTGAGTTCTTTAAAAAAAAAAAGCTCAGAAAGCATTTGACATTTTGACAAGATTTTTTTTTTTTTTTAAAATGACTGAGCCTAATTTTAAATCTAATCTACAGAGGTAGTACAATACATAGTTATTCAACCTTCATATAGCTTGTAAATTAAACTCACTTACTGCACATTCTGTTACTTAAATACAAATTGTAATTTTTACATAATGACATTTTCTAATTATGTGATTTCATGTGCAGCACTAACTTTATTAAATAATTGGAACATATAGTTAGAATTTTTAGGTATCTGTTTGAAGATGTTTTGGAACCTCTTCCTGGCACTAAAACGCTTTAAAAAAAACAGCTCCTTACAGATACAAATGTGAATCTTTTAAAGTAACTAAAGTAAATAACATTTTTGAACATATATGCCACAAAACACGTAAATTCATTATATCAGAGAGCAACCTTTTTCATTTCCATGGAGCTACTTACATGTGTAAAGGGAAATAGTCCTGGTGAGTAATTACTGGATTGACACTAAATGTATTTTCTAGTAATGGTTGCTCAGCTGTCTGAATTTCTACATTACACAACCCTCATCCGTCAACTTTGAGATATTCCTGATATGCTTCAACTCCTGATTTATGGAAACCCCCCACTAAGCATATGAGAAATTGCTGCATTCATGCACAAGAATATTTTTTTATTAGCAGACAGCTGTCCGAATTTTAAGGTTCCTAATACAACCCCTGCTTCATATTAGTGAGATATTTGTAGTGAAAGTTAAGAAAGAAAATAAAACAGCAGAACAACAGAGAATTCTGTTTATTTGTCAGGGAAAAGGGTATTTAAAAAGAGGTTTTATAGAGTCACACTGGTTCATCCCAAAAAGTTTATTTACTGCTTTAGAAAGTTGTCAAGGGTTATTTTTTTTTCAGTAAAGAAGGAAAAACCATGGCAACAGATGACCTTAGACTGTTTACTAGAATTTTAAAGATAGGTAAGGAAAAGCAAGCACAGAAGAAAGATTAAAGAACTGTAAGAATGCTTAAAGCACTCCTAAATGTATTCATTAAAATAGCTCTTGGCTAGTAAATACATAATTTGTCACATATATTGAGAGGTTTAATAAATGGTCACAATGATAAAAGCAATTATACCACAAATTTTGCAATGCTGGATGAGAACACTAAAATTATGAAGGGCAACAAATCTTCAGTCATGAGAGAGATACTGTTAAAGGAATGTGTGGGTCATAATGAATAATTTCTTCCTTTATCTGTAGGTAATATTCTGTTATGCCAAAATGCAGATTAACACAGCCTTAACAACTCAGGGAGGAGAGATCCTGGGAAAGCCAGCTGACCTGGGGCTAGGGTCACTGTCTACTTTTTGCTAGTGTAATATCATAATCCAGGCTCCAGTTTGGACAGAAAAGTACAGTTAAAGAAATGGGTGTGCAACTGACATCAAATCTACAAATCTGCAAAACAGAGCAACACTTAACCAGGGATTTTAATAGTAAAGAAAACTCCCCTCCTTTTGAATATTTCTAATATTTCTGTGTAAGACCTCTGAGAGAATTATATAACACAGATGTTAACAGATTAATAATGGTGCTTCATAGGAGCAGCTGTGTCTGAAAGAAGTGAACAACACAGCTCATAGAAGTGTATTCCTTGTGATCTGACATACCAAAAAGCAGTGTACAGAGCAGCTTTGTTAACTGCTAGAGGATTTTAGGAGGTCTGGCTAAAAAGGGAATTCACCTCCTTAAGGAAATGCCACCTTTTTAGTGTGAACAAAGGTCCTCAAACCTCTTTGTTTGGGGGAGTGGGTGTGTAACAACAATATGCAAATCTCAGATTGGTTTGGTTTGTGTTTTGACATTGAATTACTGAAATGTGGTTGAATTCTCAGGAAACCTGCTTTCCCAAGCAGATGATGTGCGGGAGATTTGGGCGGCATGGTCAGACACATTCTTAAGGACGTATCTTCAGTTCCAAGACCTGCATAGGTTTTCTTCCTTTCTGCTTTTAGTTTACAAGTGTAGTATCTAAATTCTGTAAAATCTGTGTTTCTCTGTAGAATTGTGTTTCACTGGGATGTTTAGAGTCAGTGTTAATTGCTTTGGCTCTGTGCACCATGTTAATATTTTTGGAGCTGTGTAAGGAAAACTTCTACCTAGGCTCATAAGGGTTTACTTTTTTTGACTGGATATCCCACTGCTTCCTATTTTCTAAAGCTAAATGTTGTGCCAAGAGATTAATATGTGTCTTCCACACCTTCAATTGACGTTTTAGTGAAATGTCAGTGGTGCACAAAATGCACTTTCACACTGGCATTAATTTAATGATTTTGCTTTTGATCCCATATGGCAAACTTTTATAACTCCTAATTACTTTGAGGTTAACACATAAAGAAGAAGTTTCATTTTAAAAAGTCTTTCTGAAACAGACTCTTTAACTGCATGGGCTAATTATGCTGCTGTTGCTCAAGCAGGAATTCTGTATGAGTGAAAATTATTGGCTGCTGTTTATATATTGTATAAATGCTATATTTATCCCTGACACTTCACTGCTTAACTATGCACATATGCATGAAATCTGGCTCCTAAGAGCCCATTTGTTCCAGCTGTACTTCTATGAGACCATAATTTTACTTCTGACATCAAAACTGGTTGCTGTGGAAATGATCATGTAAAAAACTTCAGCTGAGAAGAAAATATGGACTCAACAGATAATGAAAATTGTTATTTTCATTATTGATTTTCTTGATGGGACATGTAGGGCATGTTTATAAAACCTGTGATGCTAAAGTCAGAGAATAAGATTAAAATTAAAATGATCTTTGTAATTTGAAGAAGCCATTAAAAATCGACAAGAAATTCTGTAAAGGCATATGTAAAGTAGAACACAAACCCATGTTTTAGAACAGGGAAAATGACTGAGTGCAGCAGAATTTCAGGAAAAAGATCTGGGGACCCTTGAACTCTTAACACTGATTTCTAAAACAAAACAAATGTGATTCTGGAATGTATTAACAACAAAGTCATATGAAAGGCCTGGAGGTAATTATTCCATGCATGCAACCTTTTGTAGATTTTGGCTTTCTGTACTCTGGTTAGCTAGAAATACCTTTTATGATAAAGTCGAGAACATCGAGGAAGAGGAAAGAAGAAAACAGTCAAGAGATTTCGAAAATATGAGTTACAGGGAAACTGAAAAAAATGTTGGTTTTTTTTAAGTCAATGAGAAAAAAAACAGAAAACAAGAGACAGAAGGACAAAATAATAAAGATCTACGTCAACTTTGCTTGGTGAAGGATATGAACAAAAGAACCTAATTTACACCAAGGGAGATTTACCTTAGGTAGAGAAAAACCTACAAGCACAAGTCCTTGTATTAAATCACTGGAACTGATTGTCCTTGTAGATTACATTATGAAATCATCTTCTCTAAGGTCTTTAAGGAGAGGATTAGAAAAACTAATACCAGTCTGGTTCTTTTGCACTGGATTCCAAGAGAGTTTCAGCTGATGTTTTAAGTTATCTATTGAAGTTCCTTCTACCTCTACACTTCTCTCTGAAACAGTGATTTTTAATGATTATTTTTAAGTGGATACCATACTTTTCCAAGTTTTATGAAATTAATTAAGGCATGCAATTATTTTTAAAATTTTTCTTAAAGTAATTTTTAAAGGTGATGTAGAAATCAAGTTCCTTCTCTCCTCCCCATCAAAAAAAGAACTCTCCTGGGGAAACTCCAGAAGAAAACGGAGAGAAAAAAGTGAATACTTCTGAGGTGTTGTACAAAGACAGCAATATTAAATGACATATAATAGTAAATGTTTCTGTTGGAAATCCTAAACTCTATAGGATTCTGGATTTCCTTCAGGAAGGACCTGGATCAACCCTTCAGTTTCAAGACAGAGTTGGTATAATTTTAAAATGTAAAAGGATGCAAGTAGCTGTAGAAAAATCTCCTCTGATTTTCTGGTCAATTTAAATTACAAATTCTTTATTGTGCCCAGGTTTTAGTATGTGATAACACTTCTGACAGGATATGAAATATTAGGGTGTTTTTTTCATTTGGTATTTAGCCCAAAAGGCTTTGAGAGGTAGCATGGTGTTTGAAAGTAGATATATTTTGTAAAATTTCTGCTGGTTTGCTCATGAACAAACTGGTTAATGGCAGTAGTATGCTATCTTAAAATGACAAATCTTGATCAATTTTACATTTCAGAAAACATTGTTAGACAGTATCAGATTTACAAAGTTACAGATACAGTCTACAAGACAAGGTATATTTTATTTTTAATCAGAACTTAGATTTTAGCTATGATTCCTATTAAGAGAAATTAATTTTCAGACTCTGATAAGGACTTGGTCCTCAAGCAGTTGCTTGTGTTTTTCTTGTCCTTTTTCATTTTTTATTCTGTTTTTATGGAGTTTTGCAAGAAGAGATATTACTCACATTTCTGCAACTTTTTTGTAAGAATCACAGTAGCAATTAGCGTGCAAATTATCCGTCTGTGATCTGCTTTTACACCCGCACAAATGATCCACAGCAGTTATCTTTCCCACAGAATTGCATGGGAACTGAGCTGTTTTATTTCTGAAATTAACCCTGAAGGACTATACAGCTCTAGGGCTGTACTAAAATTAGTTATTCACTAATATAGAATGAGTGATTCAAGGAACAAATCTTCCATCTGCACATAAATTATGGATGAATGAAACAATAAAAGCCTCAAGATAGGAGACTTTTCATCCATATGGGAGAAACTTAGGGCCAAGTATACTAAAGTTTTATGTCAGAACAAAATTGGCACCAGTGGCCAATTTTCTTTTAAAACTGAACAAATTGTTGCCAACTTATTTAAGAGGTCTAGTGGTCAAAACCAGCTACAAAACTCTTCAGAAAACAGCTGTTCCAAGGGAGAGCTGAAATCATTAAAAATATGTTTACTACCAGAGAAATTATAGATGCAGAATTAGAACTTGTTTAAAGACTAGGACACAATTTCATTCTAAGTGATTAATAAAATGGGTTTTTACAAATATATTTAGGGTTTTCCTGTCATATGTAAACTTTTAAAAGTATACTTCCATACAGTACATATGAGGCTGAAGTTGTGACAAATATTGAAAGTGATTGTAGATGTCTCAAGAAACACAAAATAGCATGCAGTATAATTGAAATGGATTGTAGTTTGCATGGTAATAATAATCATGAAGGCAATGAAATTTGTGTTTGGCTAGAACCAAGTCTCCATACACATTCCTTGATATTATTGTTTTGAATAAATGGAGAAACAGCAAAATGCTGGAATGTGGCTGGCTCGACTGCATTAGCTGCTGTTATTGAAGAGATTAAACCCTAATCCTTAAGAGGAGGAAGAGAAGAGACATTTGGAGTGGAAGAATTTACTTTCTTCAATCACTGCAGACTACAGACTAACATAAGTCTTAATGATCTGTCCATCATGTCACCTTAAACTTTTTGGCTATATCTTCAAAAGTAGGAATTTCTAGTATTGAGGAAGTTTAACTCACCTAATGCCTTTTGTTGTCTTATTTTTCTCTTCTTGACACCTGTCTACCAGCTGTGATTCTTGCAATAGGCAAATAACTGACCAAACAGAATTGTTCACGATGTTATTAGATACAAGACAGTACAAACAAGATGATAGCAGCTGGAAATAAACAAACAATTATTCTAACACAAAAGACACAGATAATCTGAATGATGCATAGAGTTTAGTGGAAGAATTGTATGACAAAACTTTATTGTGTAGTTGTTCTCTCAGCTGTCCTGATTCCTGTGGCCATAGGTGGTCCTCCTGTAGCCTTCCTGATTGTCCATTATTAGGTATTCTCCTGTAACTGCCTCTGATGCAGTTTTACATTACTATCCATGCTCCAGTGTATTTAGCATCTCCCAGGACTGGAGGTGGTACCATGAATGTGTGACTCTCTATGGTGCTTTGGTGAATATCTTCTGGTTGGTTCTCCTCTGGTAAAATTAGGAAAAGTCTTATCCTTGAACTACAAACTTAACACTGTCTCAGGATCTGATTTGGGTAAGGAATTGAAATACACTGGCCTGAATATCTTTGGTCAAGTGTACAGAAAAGACTTTACATTGAACAGAGAGAGATGCTACCTTCTCTTCAAATAGCTCAGTGTTCAGGTACATGCAGGCTTGTACTAGTTTTGTCTTCATACCAGCTTGAGAACAACACATAACAAATGGCCAAATGCACCAATTTATTTTAGCCCTAATATGAGTTGAGAATTGTCCGGTTTAGCTTCACACTTTGCAGTGTTTTTATTCATAAGAAAGTATATAGAGAAACTATTGTTTCTGTAATAATGTTATCACATATCTTAAAAATTATTAAATAATTTAATGTAAGTTGCAAATACAGTAATTCTCTTTACATTTTACTTCCTTTATATTTTTCCTAGCTCCAAAGTGGCAGGGAAAAAATGAAAGGTATTATTAAATAGTTCAACTTTAAGATTTCGGTAGATACTGCACCTGACTAATGAAAATGACAAAATGGATTCAATCTATCTGATGATCACTAAGGTGATGAAAAATTGCTTTGAAGATTAGTGACATACAGTACTGTATGAACAAGAATAGGCATAGCACAGATCCCACTGACAATCCACTTGTCACCCTTCTGCTACATCTGTGTCCATTTACCACTTTTCTTTGGCTGTCAGCAACACCACTAAGTCAATTTATTATCCAATTCAGAATGTTAACATTAATAATGCAGTGACTCTCTAAACATCTGTAGAGTTTTACAATTTCATTACTTCCTTACTTTGCAACCTTTTATGACAGTAGTATGGAAAATATTCCTCAAATTTGGGAAGAAAGTTACTTTTGTCTGCTTTGACTTGCATTAAAATTTCCTTGCAAAAAGCAGGTAAAATATTTTGTAATATGTGTAGCTACTAACCAACCCAAACACTGTACCATTTTCTTCTAACTAGAGTAAAAAAAGTAATGAATTTTGTTTCACATGTGCAGCTTTGAAATAGTTTCTATTTTTACTGCTTTAATCAGACCTTGAGTTGGGGTAAGATGCTATAGTTCACAGAAGCTCTGCAAATTCACACTTGGTTAAAAATGTGCTTTTTTTCTTAGGTATGGGTGAGTTTTTGCTTTATTTCCAGACTTAGCATGTGTAAAGATAATAAAACCAGAAGATAATTTCACTGAAGTATGTCAACTTTCAAATGAACACTAGCAAATGAAAAAGGATATGAAATGCAGATCTTAACTTTCTTCAGTTAGCAATTTATGATTGTTTTTCAAGTCCTGCTATGTTTAGGTTGTCATTTTCTCTCTTCCTTTAGAATTCTGAAAAATAGAATTCTTCATTAAAACTTCTAGTTATGAATTTTTCATGTTAGCTGAATAAATTATCTTTGCTTCCATAATGAAAAAGGTTTTTATCTTGTTAAATATAAGGTATTTCAAGTCTAGAAAATGCTCCAAACTCTAACTAATCATTTAGCAAAGGGCAGCCAATAAAATTTTTATGTTGCAGTAATATTTATCCTTATTGGAGAGAAATCCACATTATAATCCATCTCTAACATAGTAAATGCTGAAAAGCTGAAAAGAACATTTTTTTCTTTAACTCAATGCATGTCTACAAGCATCCAAAATGAAGTCTGCATGAAAAGAAAAGAACTGTGGAAGGGTTTAAGGATGTTTTTGTTAGGCATATTTAAATATTCAAACAACAAAGCTAAAATTTGGCTATAAGTATCCCATTCTGCAATGGATTAAAATACATGTTCTATTTTTACATTGTGGTCAGCTTTCCATATAAGATCTTTGAATTCTTTAATGACATATAGTAATTCTTTCAGGCAAATTGCTGCTGGGAGATGCAAAAGATGGAGTGGGAAAAAGAGAAGCAATGGTAATAGTTACCACCTCATGAAATTTGCAAATTCATGTTTTTCTCAATTCTGAGCTCCTAATTTCCATAAGAATTTTACTGATGGGATGCAATATATTTTGTTCTTACTTCCTTGCACGTATTAATATAAAGATGTTCTGATTTTGAGGCCATGTACATATATACATTCAAGAGTTTTATCTTATTATAGTTTCTCTAATGAGCTTTCACTGAAATAAGTTTCAACATTTTCAAGTAACAGTATGTGGAAATTCTTCATACCACAATTATGTAATATCAAGCTGCCTTAAACACTGACATTCAGCTGGCATAATGAATCCATTCTTTCACTTCTAGGTACTTCTTGGTCTTGCTTTGTAAATGGCATGTAAGAAGTGTTTTGTCTTTCCAGGAGAGTTCCAGAGTTGGGTATAGTGATTTTTTTTGCACCTGGAGAGGTAAGGACTGGATGATGACATTCTGCCTTCTGAGGCAATGGCAAGAGCCCTCTTTCCATTCTTTAAAATAAAGAAAATGGTGCTATCAAAGAAAAAGAAGCGCAATAAAAATATTCACCCTTTGAGGGGAAGTCTTGGAAAACCAATTGTTACCATTGGTCCTGAAGCTTATTTTGAATGTATACTTCTATATGCTCTATGCTGAATTAATTGAGAAATGGCTCTATCCTTCCCAAAGTTTACCAAACTACATCTTTCTTTGCTTTGATTTGGATTAGAAATGCTTTCAGACAGTGCAATCTTGTTATCTGCATAATTTATTAAAAACTATAAAGAAGAAACCAGAAACACAAGAATGTGAGTATGCCTGTTTCAACTAATAAAGCTTACCCTACAGAGTGCAGGGTAACATTGAACTGATTTTTCTGTGAATTTTCCTCTCTAATACTACAATTTTCCTTCCAAGCAAAATAGGGACTCATAGAATAAGTCAGTCTGAAAGGGAGATTTGGAGGACAACTAACTCTTAGTTCTCCTCCAAGCAGAATTGTCTTCAAAGATTGGTCAGGTTGCTTAGCACATAGTCTTACCTGTTTTAAAGGATCTATAAAGACAGACATTGTACAGTCTTTTGGGGAGATATGAACTTGACCATTCACATTGTGGAAATGTTATTTTTCTAGTTGAAGTTTTACATATTCTGACTTGTTACTTATCCATTTTATCCTCTCTTTATGTGGGTCTGAGAAGCATCTGACTGCCTTCCTTATAACACCCCTTAAGATGCAGATATGAAGATTTCCCTTCAACATCTGCTCCAGGATGAACAGGCAGAAGTGTTTCCTCTGTGTCTCCTCAGGTATAATGTAGTCCAGCTCTCTAATCATTCTACCAGCCATCTGCTGAGCTCTCTTGTTTGTGGCAGTGGGGAATCCACAGCAGTATGTCAAATGTGGTCTCTCTAGTGTGGATTAGAGTGGAGTAATTACTTTCCTTAAAGCTGCTATCTGCTTTTCCTAATGTAGCTCAGTATGTTATTGTGAGGTAGTGCTACAAGCTCACAGTAAGCCAATAGGATCACTGGGTTCTTTTTTAAAAAATACAATCCTCAGCTGCATGCAGCTAGTCCATCCCAGGTGCAGGACTTTGACACACCATTTGAGTTAGCCACTTGAGTGTAAATTTTACAGCTCTTCATTTCTTCATGTATATAGTCCTATTGATATTTTAATTGCGAAGAACAGTGGTTTCAGTTCTCTAATACATATTGTATTACAAGTTAACACTGTTACTTGGAACTTGCTTATCTTGGCAACTTGTAAAAGTACTTTGCAATACTACATATAAATAAACTATAATCAAACTCTTTACCTGCACTTTGTACTTTTGCATTTTATATATAGAGTCAGTAGACATATATTTATGTGATTAAGGAAGTATAACTTGAAATGTGTAGTAATTTATACAGCTTATGAAACTGCATCTAGTAATGGGCTACCAGAAGTCTTTTATCCTAGAGTACTGGGGAATAAATGAAGACTTAGAGACACTTTGAGCAGGCAGTTTCTAACCAGTGAATACTGCACCTGCCCAAGCTGTGCACAGCCAGTTGTCCAGGAGACGTGGAAGACAATCCCTTGGCCTTGCTGAAGTCAGGGGAGACTACATCCAGAGTCATTTCCTCATCCACAGGAAATAAGTGCACAGCTATCCCAGCAGTGATTATGGTGACTTAGAGTTACCATTGCCCTCTCAACATCTCTGGAAGGCTCAAAGTGGAATACAGTTGGGACAGAAGGAGGGCTGTGCTCTAGTCTTAAAAAACTTCTTCTGGTCCTCCTTGGTGTGTTCAGGCAAGTGTTTTGGGAGATGTGTGCTGTGGTCAGGTCCCCTGGGCCTGGATACCTGTTGTATTGTCTCCTATACCATGGTGATCCTGTTATGTTGCCTAGCAAAATTCTCATGTAAAATGGCATGCAATATGATCTGTTTGTGCTGAAATAACACTGATATTTCAGTGTAGGTGCAAACTGCAAAAAACTTCAGCCTCTTATTAAAGCAAAGTCAAATGTTCATGTAGATGACTGTGTTGGCTCATGCCTTCCAGAGCCAGTTGCATTTCTGTCTGTGCCTTCAAACCTGTCTGGTTGGACTGAAGGGACTTACTGGGACAGAGCAGCATCTGCAATTAGAGCTAAAGATCAGCCATTCTTCAGTGACATTGGATGCAACAAGTTCTGCCCACTGGGGACTGTGGCACCTGTTTGCAGTTTGCAGCAATGTTTACCAGATTATAGTCTTTGATGTGGGCAGAAGGAATGTCTTCCAAAATCAACCCAGAAATGGTACCATGAGTGTGGTAGTGAAATAGCATTGCTTCTGGTCTTTCTTCATGAGGTGCTAGGGCAAGATGTTCAATAGCTGCAGAGGTTTCTGCAGTCTCCCATCCCCTGCCTCCCCTTCCCCTCAGTACTATAGCTATGGCTCTTTTTGGAAAGAAAGGAAAGATGGAAGAAATTATTTTACAGGGATGCAGGCCATCTAGAAGGAGAAGAATGTTATAGTGGAGTGTGGAGTCACTGAGTAAACCTCAGGGAATCCTAGTAATGAGGAGGAAAATACTTGGAGCTTTCACTGTGTAACAGAAGGCAGAAGGACAAGGAGACAGTGTAATTGTGGGAACATATTATCTGATGGGATTAAACTGGCTCGGTCTACTGAGTCCTTTGTTCCATGTTTTTTTGTGTTCAAGATTGTGGCATATATTCTATTTCATTGTATAATTCCTTGTTCTTTGAACTGTGAAAGGTACAGCAACACATACAGAAGCTATTTGTGAAAAGATTTTCAGCATTTTCCCTGACAGTTTCTTCTCCAGATGTCTGATTTACCAGGCACAGTGCAGCCACATTACTTTACAAGGTTTTGAGGCTTAGATTGAAACACTTCCCTGCATAAATATTATTTATTAAACTAGTGTTTGGCATAGATATAAAATAAACTTCATAAACATTACTCAAGATATCTTAAGCAAAATGTAATCAGCAAAGGGTTAAAAGAAATCTAATGTTTGTTTATAAAGAAAAAAATCATAAAATATGCTGAGCTGGAATGGCCCCATCAGGATCATTGAGTCCAATTCCTGGTCCTGCACAAGTCAGCCCTAAGAGTCACACCCTGTGCCTGAGAGTATTGTCCAAACACAACTTGAACTCTGTCAGGCTTGGTGCTGTGCACTGCCCCGGGAGCTGTTCCAGTGCCCAAAGACCCTAGGGGTGGAAAACTTCCTCCTGACATCCAACCTGAACTTCCCCTGACTCAGCCTCATACCATTTCCTTGGGTCCTGTCACTGTCACCACAGAGCAGAGATCAGTGCCTGACCTCCTCTTCCCTTCACAAGGCAGGTGCAGACTGCAGTGAGGTCTCCCCTCTGAACAGACCAAGTCACCGCAGCCTCTCCTTGTATGGCTTCCCGTCCACACCTTTCACAGTCTTCATTGCCCTCCTCTGGATGCTTTCTAGTGGCTTTACATTCTTATATTGTCCTGCCCAGAGCTGCCCCCAGCACTCGAGGTGAGGCTGCCCCAGCCCAGAGCAGAGCAGGACAATCCCCTCCCTTGCCCAGCTGGTGATGCTGGGCCTGATGCCCCCAGGACAGGGTTGTTCCTCCTGGCTGCCAGGGCACTGCTGCTTCATGTTCAACTTGCCATCAACCAGGACACCCAGGTCTCTTTCCACAGCATCTCATTCCCCAGTGCAGGCACACCACAGGGTAGCCTTTACATTACCCATGAAAGCTGAAAACTTGGTAATGAAATTGGCTTAGTGGCAGAAATGTTCAAAAGTAGGAAGCATGCCCACATAGGCATAATAATTAGAACACAGTACACGAATTAGCACAATGGCTTTCCAAAAGTATAAATGTTATATGACTAGTATTAGCAAAATTTAACCGGCATGTAATTACAATTGCTATAGTTTTAAGTACAGGACCAGCTTTCAAACTTGAAGCAACTTCTACTTTTATTATTTTTACACAACATAAGTAAGTTTTTAATAAAATATTTTTTTATTAAACTTCTTTCATTTTACAATTTCCTGCAAGTGCCCCCTGAGTTTTACAGTCTTAGCTTTTATTTAAAAGGCTTGTAATTTAAAAGTATAATTTGCTTTTAATTTTTCCTACAGTTTTATAGAAAACTAGTTATATTTCTTTCTCTTTTGAGCTTTTTGAAGTCAGATACATCTGCTAATTGTAGTCAGAGTTCATCACCTGTTCACATGCTTTTAAAATAATGTAGTTATCAATAACCACTTAATTTTCTTCTCAATCCTGATTTTTTTCTGGGCATTACTATGAAGAGCTCAATCAGTTTCCAAAGGAATTGAATCTTTTGTGTGCATATAATTTATGTAAAATGTGAGAGGGAAGTTATAATAGTTATGAAGGCATACACATCTGGTCTGTCCTTAAATTAGTCCTGTGTTTCCTAGATATCTTCTGTAAACTTCTAAAACTTGGAGATTGTCAGATATATCAAAAATTTTTAAAGCAATTTTTTTTCACTGTCATATGATGAATATGAAGTGTCTTCTACTCCAGCGAAGGCATTGTGTCTCTCTCTCTCTCTTCTCACAGCTCAACAATATTTATTGCCCAACATAGCTCAGATAATTTCTGCATATCCTTCAGTTCTAAATGAGCATCAAATTCTGATTAAAATTTCCATTTCCCCGAAAAATATGGAAGTTTTTCATGATACTGAATAATGTCAGGTGTCATTAAAAGAGCATCTTCTGTTACACCAAGTCCCTATCCATAGCAAGGAAGAGACAAATGGTATAAAACATTCCAGCTGAATCACAGAAGGACAGGCTTAGAAAGCTGTAAGAGGCAGAGGAGGTAAATCTATCTATGTAGAGTTTCCTCTTAACAAACTGAAAATTGAAGGGAAATTTAGAGAAGCAGAAATAGAATGAGGCAGAAAACAGCCCAGTTTGGAAGGTAGGTAAGATGAAAATGTATAAAACCTGTTCTTTTTCTTGACACTTGAAACTTTAATATTACTAATAAAAACATTACCAAAAAAGACAAAAAAAAGACAAAAAAAACAACAAAAAGAAGACATTTGATGTTTACCAATCAGGCAAATCTTCTGATTTGGCAATTTTATTTCAAGTAAATTTAATGATTTGTCTTTTTGAAAAGACAAGAAATGCAAATGAGTTCTCTTCATAGATCTTGGCCTAAAAATCATTATGGGGTTTGGAAACAAAAATGAAACTGAATTAGCTGGCCTATAATTTCACTAACATGGTCATAGTCCTGAACCATATAGGCATAAACAGCATGTGCTTTTACTTCTAGGAAATACCAAGGTGTAGCTGCTTGGGAGACAGTGCCTGGCTCTGTTTGTCATGTCATTATTTTAAGATCTGAACAAAATGTGTATCAAAACACTGCAAGGAAGAAATCAGAGCCCAGCAATGCCTGTTCTTTTTGTCCTCCACATGTAAACATAGTTGAACAAATTAACTGTGGATAGCTAATTATATCTGATTTTACTATAACTTTAATAAAGAAGATTGACCACTGGAGAACAAAGGAAAAATTATTCCAGATAAAATGCTGGATTTAGGATTAAACTGTGCACAGTCACATACTGATGGTTTTTCTGTGTCTAAAGCCTCAAGTGAACTTGATCAACTAATATTACAGTAATATGATCTAGTTTGACCCATGAGAAATAAATAAATTTTAAAAAGGATCTGAAGTCACAAGCAGATGTGTATAAGAGACAGTATGATCTAGTTTGACCCATGAGAAATAAATAAATTTTAAAAAGGATCTGAAGTCACAAGCACTGCAGGTTTGGTTGTTTTTTGTTTTGTTTTTATAAAAATAACACTCAGCTATTTGTGATGGCCAGAGTGTGGAGTCAGAAAACACTACAGAAATGTAGAGGCTTTTACTTGACACTAACAATGTGTGTACAATCAGAGAAATAAATAGAGATGGCATTTCTATTTGCATCTAATGGAATAAACATGGCACTGTAGGACCCTTAACTATGTCCTTTCTTCTCAGGAAAATTTTTAAGCATTAAGTTAATTCAATCAAATTCTAAATTATCTTGCTGAAGTGGTGTAATATTAAAAGATACACTTAATGGGTTAGTTCTTCAGAAATGTAGTTACCCGTGTCAATGCTATAAAGAATAGGTCACAAAAAAGAAGACGCAAATTATAAAGTAGTAAGAGTCATCTTAATTAGTCATCTCAATATGCACAGTGAATCTTGTACTCAGGTACAGACTTCTTAAAGTATACTGAATGTATTAATCTGCTTTTATGCAAAAGAAAGGTTAAGACTGAAAAGGTTCAAAGCCAAAAGAGTCCTGTAATAAAATTTTTACCTTCAAGACTTTCAAGAAGAGAAAAAGACTCTAGCATCACACTTTTGGGATCAAATAATGAACAAGTTCACCATCCAACAGCTCTTTATCTCCACTTCATAAGCTCTAAAGTTGCAATAAAAATGTTTTACTACTATTATTATAGAAATTAGGGTCTTAAATGGCATGCATAAGTAGGAATCTCAACTTTTTCTTTCAGAGATAGAGACATGCACTAGTTTCTCTGGATTTGAAATGATTCCCAAGTTAGGCTCAACAGTTGAGAACATTTAACTTTTTATCTAATCTGTTTGCTTTTTTCCAATTTTTGTACAAGTTTCTACATGCTTTCTAGATCTTTAAGTTTTAGGAACTTTTTGAAAATACTTGATCTTAAAGGGATGTTTGCAGTCTGATAAAGAAATACAGACTTTATTCTTTGAATTCAAAAATTTTAAAATACATGTTCTAACCTGAATTGTTTTAAGCCCAATTGTTTTTAATTTTTCTTTCAATTAAGGTGGAAGGTGGGAAAAGCAAAAAACTACTTATTTTATATTAAAGAATGTGCCTCCTTTTGTTATTGCTCTGGTTTTGGGTTTTGGTTTTTTTCACTTGAATTGTGTTCTTGCAAAGTACTAAATAGTGATGAAAATTGGCAATTTTCACATTGGAATATTCTTTCAGAAAATGATGATTTGTTGTTAGCAACAGGTTTCGTAACAATCAGTTGCATTTGATGATAGAATTGTTTTCAGAAAAAGTGAAAGTCTTTAATAATGTTTCTTTAGAACAGAACATTCCTATTTTGAAACACTTTTGAATTCATCTCAATATTCAAATACAGAGTTTGAATAAAATGGCAATATATTATTATTTTTTATTTTCAAAAGACAGCAATAAAAGTGACCAGAAATTATTTCTTTTGAACATTCACTTATACATTTTGAGGGCTCAGTGTTTTGTTTGTTCCAACACAGATAATGCTCTGACAACTTTAAAAAAAAAGACCTCATAAAAATGGGAACCTTGATTCCTACACAACTTTGGGATGTACTAGTCACTTCTTTTGAGGGAGTAGATCATGTTGAAGAAACAAGGGATGAAATAGATTAATTCATTTACATAGTGTGTTCTGACCACTTAATGAAGAACAGGCTAAAACTTCTTTTGAAATCTCTGCTGATTCACACCACGTACAAGGCTTTTTTTCATTGTTCTCCACAATACAAATTCTCTTTGATGTTATTCAAAACATGTATTTCACCTCTTGTCTATATGGCTGTTTATAATTTCACCATTTGGTCAGGTGGTGAAAGATTGTTAGTAAAGGGAGACATTTGTCTTGTAAAGCACAGCTAACAAAGGAGAACTTTTAATTTTTTTAAATTAAAATGTTGGAGTTATTTACGCTATATTTTCAAGAAATCAAATATGCTTACTCAAAAGAAAACAGCTAGTGTTGTCAGGAAGAGTAATGATTACATAGAACTCAGATGGAATTGCTCTTAGATACTAATTCTCATGCTAGTTGTGTAAGTTCATTTGATCACCTAAGTTCATCTCAGGAATGAAAGAGATCCAAGATTGCATATATTAAATATAGATTACTACAGAAAAGCCTTAGATTGAACTGATCCTTGAAATCACAGGAAAAAAGTAATAAATTTTAGCACAGATATAATGTTTTTTAATGCCAAGCCACACATCAATGAACTACTCTCTCATATTCTACATGTAAAGAATGGGAAAGACTAATAAATACCTTGGTTTCTCTAACTTGTTTTGTCTTAGTGAAACAGCAAATATCTGATACTTTTGTTTCCGCAGGCATTACAATTGGTATGTAAAAACAGCCCTGAGACAAAGGAGGAAGTGCAAACTGTAGCCAGGGTGGAAATGTATTCATTTATGTTACAGGCTCAGCAAAACTGTAAGACAGAAAAAGCCGTGCAAATTGAATCAAACTATTTTTTTTTTGTCACAGCATTAGGGACCATAAACGAGTCATCCAGGACTGTTGTTTTCAACTGCATAAATTCTGAAAACACAACTAATTAGAAAGAATAGGAAAAAGGAGAATGTGCATTTCAGAATGCTCCTTACTGTTTTTTAAAAAATTCAGTTTGAAGGCACTATTTTTAATAAATTTTTCTCTCTTTCATAACACTTCATTTGCCAGGCAAGGATTCTTTACATTTTGTAAAGACTTTTTAACAGATATATGAAATTGTAAATCAATACAATGCATTTAGACATTAGCTGAGACTAAGATTAATAAGATATTAACACTGCCAACAAAATATGGCTGAGTGGAAATGGGTTTATTTCACAGCATTTAAATAAACATACGTTGAATTTACTATAAAATCAGGGAATGCAATTCTGCAAAAAAAAATAAGAAGTTAAAAAAGTAGATAAATTTTCTGAAAGGTAAAATGTAGAATTTCTGAGCAGTTATGTTGCTAAAATTTAGCTCCAGTTTGCTGTATGTTATATGGCATTGTCCCTAGTATTTCACTAGTTTATCACACCCAGTGTAAATTGATTTATGGTCCCAGTTCATTAGAAGCCTGAACTTTCTTTGTTATACTCAGAGAGAATTATCAGTGACATCAGCCTCAATGAACAAACAATTGAGCCCTTTAGGTTCTCTGCTGTGACTTATTTGTACAAATATGCTTTATACATGAAGGCATTGCAAAGTAGTAGCATAATACATTGGCCTTTGGGGCAAAAACATTGACATTTTGGCTACATACTGCTTTCATTAGTAGTTGAAAAAATGCCACCAAAACACTTCTGTCCTTGGAGCTTTGCAAACCTTTTCTCCAGAATCTGTTCTTCTTCCACTTAAAATACCTAACTTCTGTCTCTTCACTATCTAAATCTTTCTCTTTATACCCAGGTTTTCTCTATTTCTTTACAAACATAACTTATTCCCTTAATATATCCTTCCAACTAAATTGAACACCAACCACAACAGGCCCTGAGACGTGTTTCCTCTTTAAAAGTTTTCTTAGGTGGCGTGGGCAAGCATTTAAAAAAATCAAACTTATGTTTTAATTTTTGAGATGAAAGGTGTGGGTTCCAGTGGAGTGTAGGAAGTAAGGAGTCAAAGTTCACTCTGAACATGCCAAGTCTCTTAATGTCAGTGTAATGATCACTAATGTTCAATTTCTTTCTAGTGAGAACTTTAGAAGAAAAAAACACTTTTCATTTCAGGTTTCACAAATCAAAAATTCTAAAATCAAACCTAAACAACTTTGTTAAACAGAGAAGGACTTACATAAATCAGCTCTGAATTTCACTTGCATAGCACAAAGGTGGATTTAGGTATTCTTGCAAGAATTTATGAGAAATCTGTTTAACTTTGCTTTGTTCTGCCTCTGAAGTGGTAGTATTTATCCTTCCTATGGAAGAGAAGTCTTTCTATGAATTCTTACAGGGGATGCAGATCAATTTTCAAACTTAAGGAATCTTTGGTCCTGGAAATTTATTTTATACATCTTAATTCCCCTTTTTTTTCCCTCTTCACCTCTTTGCAGTCCAGTGATCCAGAAGTGTTATCTTTCTTCATATGTATCCTCAAGAATGCAAGATCTGTGTGTTATGCACATGACTTGCACAGTTTTCTTAGCTATTGACTTTTTTTGGTGGCTTCTTGTTTTTTTTCCACTATGAATTTGGCTAATGGCTGACTAATATGCAAGACTAATTCTGCTAATGTTTGGCTGCAACTTCTGTATAGAAGGGGTTCTATTGTGCTTTTATCTTCCAGCTGTGCTCCACTGGCTGCCTGACAGCCCTCACTGAGTCCAAAATTCATAGGATGCCCCGTGTAAGGACCTGAAAGCTTCTTTGTGGAAATTTCATTGCCTGAAGTTCCCCAGCCCATGGAGGCAGGGATTTGAGAGTTTCCTAAACTTTGTTCCAATGCAGAGATGAAATATAATCTCATCTCCTCTGAGTGCATGTTGATGGCTATATAAGTGCTCGACTTAATAGATAATTATAAAAAAAAAGAAGCACTATTTGTCAAGACACTTTTTTTTTTCAGTTACAGTAATTTTTACACTAATGACACTGAAAAAATGAAAATATGAGTTCAAATATTTTTTAAAAAATTTTGATGTCTTCTCTGTGTTGGATATTTAACCACATGTGGCTGTGTTTTTAGACATCCAAGTCCACCACTGCTTCCAAAGCAGTTATCTTGGAAGACTCTGCTAAAATCTGTAGTTGGTGTCAAACCTGGGAGAAGAGATTTTGAATGGTAGAAGGTTATTTAGAATTTAAACTAAATACATCAACGACTACTTATGTTTAACCTGGTAAGTGGGTGGAACTGCATTTAATGTGTCACCTGTAAGATATCTTGCCATCCTCTCATCCACTGGTATGAGTGAACATAGCTTTTTTATAATCTGAGCTCTCACTTTTCTCTTTCTTTTGATGTAAGAAAGTAGCCTGGATAAATAGAAGTATTTTTATATCTGTATTTTTTAGTAATATGAAGTTTGTGCTCAAGCTGAGGATATCTGTTCAAAAGAGGTGGGAATAATTCACATTTCATTAAATACACATAAAAGATGTCTGACTATCATTGTAAAACACATCATTGTCTAGAACTTAAATAAAATACAAGCAAATTGGTAGAATGTTCATTGCAATGAAACAAATATTCATTTTTGTATGCCAGCAACAGCGAGTATGAAATAGGGGAGGGGAGGACTTAGACGGATTTCTTAATAAAATTTTGTCAGCTTTTGGTTTTATTGTTTAGTGGTACATATTATGTAAAATTTCTTGTGATTCTTCATAAATACATTGAAGTATGTTTGGTTCCAGTTAAGAGAAGTGCTTTATTTTTCCAGAAAAAAAATCTTTATTTTTAGAGTATTTTTTAAATGCAGTGAAGGTGTCATTTGTCATTCAAAAAGTAACAAGAGTAACCTAAGCTAGTTCAGTAAAACAATCTTCCTACAAATATATGACCTTAACAACATCCTTGTATATGAGATTATTTTAAAAGACAGTGGGGTGTAAGATAAAACCTTAATAAATGCAACAGTTTATGAAAATCCAGTGACTTAGTGAGTGTTGTTTTATGAGACTGACTTACATCCCCAATAAACACTAGGACTATCGTATCTCTTTTAACTTTCATTTTTCCCCCTTTGGCTCCTCTCAACCTGTATTTGATTAGGTGCAAAAAGATAAAAGCAT
Source organism: Parus major (assembly GCF_001522545.3). Taxonomy (NCBI): domain Eukaryota; kingdom Metazoa; phylum Chordata; class Aves; order Passeriformes; family Paridae; genus Parus; species Parus major. Next base: position 66,407,484 of record NC_031799.1, on the reverse strand, counting down.
GTTACCTCAATTTTCACAATGAAAATGTAGAATTAAAGAAAGGTTTTAGTTACTCTCATTTTTTTTTTTTTCTGGAGGCTCCAGGCAGCTGCTAATCATTACGTTTGCAATTTTAAAACAAGACCCCAGGTTAGTCTCTGCTAGTTCATTTACAAGAGTCTCCAGTATTTGATTAGACTCCCATGTTTAATAAGGAAGCTAGGTAGAAGGAATTGAGCCATTTATTTCTGTAATGTTAGTAACTGTCTGTTCTCTACAGGCTCATTTAGATTCTCTGGGTAAATGCAAAATGGGGTTATACATTCTAGTAAGAGTAGTCCTAGCACATATTAGACAGTCACACTCCTAACCATCACCTCCTTCCATTAATGGAATATTTTCAGTGGACTTGTGTTTTTTGTGTGTTTAGAGTTGAAAAATTGGTTTCTAAATGTAATAAAAATCACATTTGAAATGGCAAGAAAATTATACATTTGTAGAAAATCAGTAAATAAATCCCATTTTTTTTTCTCCCTTTATTTTCAAATTCCAAAGCCTTTGATTTAGTTGTTTGCATATTTTCTGTTTCCAAGAAGACAAAGAGAAGTAAATTAGTTCTGCCTGGCTCAGGCAAAGTCCAGCATGAGACAACATTCAAGTAGCACATTCTGTTTAGAGTTTGGAGCTCATAGGTAAAACTGATATCCTCTTGAAACTGAAGCTGCAAAGGTCATAAAACTTGACCTTCTATCTGTAACTGTTATCTCTAGTATAGAAGAACACTGTTAGGGTTGTGCAAGAATGCAGTAACAGGCAGAGAATTTAATGATTAAGTTCCTGAGGCAGATGTACAGTTGTAAAGGCAAAGCATGATGCTTCCATAGAGAAAGGGAAAAAAATCAAACCACCAAAATACCTCCAAAATTTTGTTCTTACTCATCTTTTTTATCATGATATATAGTCCTTTAAAAAATAATGGTTCATCAGCATTGTACAAATTTTTCTTCCTGTAAGTGCTTTAAGAAACAGATGGCACTGGCAAAGATACCTAATGTTAATTTGGTAATCGTATCTACTATGGGATCCTTGACCTCAGCTTAAGCTTGCCAAGCTTTAAGAATTTTGGGCAGAATTTTCCTGCTCTTTGCATGCCTTTGTTTAAAGGGCATTCGAGAACAGCCAAACCATGTGGTTATGCCATTTCAGACATTAGTTTACTCAAAACTTTGGCATTTTCTAGAATTCAAGCTATTGAGTATATACGAATTGTCCTTTGAGATTATAAGAACTATTGTCCAGATTTAACAAAAAACATAATTTTCTGAAATTGCAGCTCAGATGCATCATAAAAACTTATCAGAGGCCAGCTACTAGGTTCTTTTACAATGCTGATTTTTGTGAGCATGCTGAATTTTAACAGAACTGTCATGGGCTGAGTGAAGTAAGCATTTTCTGTGCAGGAGACGAGGATGGCCTTTTCTGTAATTTCCCCTGTAGGTTGTCAGGAGATGCTGTGCAGTATAATACTGAGAGCAGGGAAGCTTAAATTGTAATTTGATCGGGGTTGTTTTGTCTGGTGACTTCTGTGCAGGGGGCTGGCTGCCTTGCTGAACAGTGAGGTACTTGCTGGGTGGAGCAAGGGAAGACAGAATTTGTATGACTAAGAGGAGGCGTTATCAAAAACTTATCGAGATGAGCTGGCAGACAGGATTAGGTTAACAATACTATTGGCACAAGACAGAGGGAAATCACAGTGAGAGTAGCTGTAAACTGAGGGACAGAAATAAACCTACTGTTTAGGTATGTGTCTATTCAGATAATGGATTTAAGCTTGAAGTTTTAGTATTTTTTTTCAATAGTGCAGTCTATCAGCAAAATGAACCAACTTCACAGAAGAAGTATCACAGAATCAAAGAATCAAAGAATGATAGATGATAGATCATAGAATGACTTGGCTTGGAAGGGGCCTTAGAAATCATTGAGTTCCAGCTGCCCTGCCATGGGCAGGAACCCCTTCCACTAGACCATGTTTTCCAAGATCCCGTCCAACAGGGCCTTGAACATTTCCAGGAAGGGGACACCCACAACTTCTCTTGGCAAACTGTTCTAGTGCCTCACCACCATCAAAGCAAAGAATTCCTCTCTTAATATCTGATCTAAATCTACTCTCAGTTTGAATACACTCCTGCTTGCCCTGTCACTACATGCTTGTAAAAAGTCCCTTTCCATCTCTCTTATGACCTCCCATTAAGTAGTGGAAGGCTGGAACTGAGGCATTCTTAAATCTTCTTTTCTCCAGGCTAAACAATCCCAGTTTCCTCAGCCTTTCCCCATAGGAGAGGAGCTCCCTCCCTCTGATCACTTTGATGTCCCTCCTCTGCACTCTCTCCAGCAGCTCCATGTCCTTCCTGTGCTGGGACCCCAGGGCTGGAGGCAGCCCTGCAGGTGGGGTCTCACCAGAGCGGGGCAGAGGGGCAGAATCCCCTCCCTCCCCTGCTGCCCACGGGGCTCTGGATGCAGCCCAGGACACACTTGGCTCTCTGGGCTGGGAGTGCCCATGGCTGGCTCATGTCCAGCTCTCACCCCCAGCACCCCCAAGTCCTTCTGGGCAGGGCTGCTCTGGATCTGTTCATGCCCAGCCTGGGCTGGCACCAGGGATTGTCCCGACCCAGGTGCAGCACCAGCACCTGCCCTTGTTAAACCCCATGAGATTTCCATGGGGAACTGCTTGAGCTTGTCCAGGATGGCATCCCATCCCTCAGGAGTGTCAACTGCACCACTCAGCTTGGTGTCATCTGAGAACTTGCTGAAGGTGCACTCGATCTCTTCATCTGTATCATTGCTGAAGATATTAAATACTGGTCCCACTGAACTCCTGAGGGACAGCACAAGAAAAATAGAACAATTCCTCAAGAACGGCCTATCACCATGGTGTCTGGGATAAAGGAATGGACAGTACTGGGACCAGAGGAGATAGTCTTGCTGTGCCAAGGGAAATATAGGCTGGATATTTAGAAAAAGTTTTTTACAGAAAGGGTATAAAGTATTAGAATGGTCTGCCCAGGGAGGTGGTGGAGTCACCATCCCCAGATATAACAAGACAGTGCCGTGGTTTAGTTGAGGCATTAGGGCTGGGTTGGACTCGATGACCTTGAAGGTCTCTTCCAGCCTGGGGATTCTGTGATTCTTTGATTCTGAGATAGAGATCAACACAGATGTTTGGTGGTCTGTGGTCTAAAATGAGATAGGACATTCATCTGATATTCAGGGAAATTTTGTGTTATATACACGAGAAAAATCTCTCTACTTTCAGACACACACACCCACAAACACTCACCCTTCCTAGTACTTACTACTTCATAGTTGCAGCTTTGGATTTTTCAGAAGATGAAAGTGTCCTCACGTGATAATGTCTTGTCATAAGAATATATATTGGATGGCTCATGAATCTGAATTGACCACAGCTTCATAGCTACAAAATGGGCAGACAGAGGAAACACGGCAATGCACTGTTGACAGTGTTTAGACAATTAACACAGCAGACAGAATTAGTTGGGTGAGTGGCCCAAGCATTAGGTGACAGTCTCAGAGGTTCAGCAAACTGGAATTTTGTAGGCAGTGCACTTTCAAAAAACAAAAATGTAGTAACAAACAAAATAAGAAAATGATAGGTAAAAATGAACTTTTCATAAGACAAAGACCTCCAGGATATCACGTGGCAGGCATTTTTTACACTGTCTACAGCTTGTTTACCAATTTTTTACTTCCTTTAACTTAACAGATAAATGAAGTCAATTGTATTATCTAAGAGCTATTCGGCATATTTATCTCATGCTAGGGTTTATATTTAAACACTGGGATTTATATAACTTTTGAATTCAATTGGTAAGTCTTAGAAGAATTAACCCTGTTTTGTTGGGATATTGAAGCCTAAAAAAATGTGGTACTGAGTCCTTGTCAAAGAGACAGTAAGATAAAACACACATAAAAGACAATTCTCTTATACAGCCAGGAAGGAAAGAAAAGGAATGGAAAGAAATGAGGAAGGAGAGGGAAAGAAAATGAGATAAAATTGTGTATTTATTAGAAGTACATTAGTACACTTCCTACTTTTATATAGAAAATATAGTTGTGTGAAGGAACAGGTATAACTCATTCTATACCTTTCCTCTGATAATCTATTTCCTGTGAAAAACAGGCTCTCAGAAACTGAACATCTCTTTGACCATCTCATACATTTAAAGTTGACAATGCAGCAAGCTATGGCAGAAGTACTTTGTACAACTGAAAAATTGGAATATTTTCATATTCTTCCTCCTGGTATGTATATGTTAAAAGCTATATCAAATACATGGATTTGTGTGTGTGTAAACATATATATGCTTTCACCATCATCTTTTTCCCTAACATCACTAAAAATTATAATTTATTTCCTCTTTGAACAAAACACTTCAAGACCTGAGATTTTATCCTAACATAGGATTTCATAATGAACCTGTCTTTCTCTCTTTTCTTTCTTAGTTTCACAGCATTCCACTGCCAACTAAAAGAAATTGCATATTGAAACTGGTGTAGATCAGATGCTTACAACCTTTCTGTGACTTAGGCTCACATGATGAAGATAGAAGTGCTCAGTACTTTAAATTTTTCAAACCCAGTGCAGATACCTCAACATTTATTATCTTAAGCTCAATACTGTGCCTAACATTTAGAGTGCTTGAAGCACAAAGGTGATGCCTTGTTCTTTGACTGGGAACCACTGAGATTAAGGATAAAAAGTGAAGTAACAGCAGTGAAGAGGAAAGAAAAATCATTTCTTGGTCTTTGTGTTACTAGCTTGACAGGTGTCTGTAATAGACCAGCTGCTGCTGAATGGATCTGGTCCTGCATCAAGGCCATCCTTCCAGCATTCCCACACTGAGCAGTGGGCTGGGGTGGGTAAGATTCTGGGAGCTGGCACAGCCAGGACAGTTGATCCAAACTGATGAAAAGGATATTCCATCCGGTGTGAAGTCTGCTCAGCAATAAAAGGCAAAGGAAAGGTAGAGGAAGGGCAGGCACTGGCCATTATCAGCTGATGGGAAGTAGAGAATAATTGTTTCCCTTTGTTTCTGTAAGCATGACCTTTACTTTCACTTTATTAAATTGTCTTTATCTTGATCTTTGTTTAATCCACTCACTTCCTGATGAGGAGGGAGGTATAGACTGTCCTTGTGAGCACCTGGCGTCCAGCCAAGAGCAACCCATCACAATGACCAAAGGTAAAAAATAGAGCCAAAAACCAGAATGCAGAGACTTGAATACAAGTGAGAAGAAATCATAACAAAGATCACACATAATGTGCACTTTGTAGGAGTGCATGCTGGGCTAAGTAGTATAACAGATCTACAAGCTGCTAGTTGTTGACTTTCACCCTTTCTTTCCCTGTCTTGTGTAGTTGTATTGTACAGGCTTGGAAAAAGGAGGTAAAACATTAGGTTCTTTTGCTTTAGAAATTCAATTGTGTAAAAACATAAGATTACATAACATGCATTGTCTTTTTTTTTATAAAGAAGACAGAAGTATCTGCTGGAATAACAAATGCACTTATGACATTGGTACTTATGTGGGACTCAGAGAGTGAATTAGTTCTTATTACAGTTAACTGAAAGTAGGAGCATGGATTCAAACTGTTTATTTCTCATGTGTATAAGTACTGCCTACAGAGATCCTGCAGTTTTTGCTTAGTTTTGTTTTTTCTTCTCTGAATTCCCAGGCTTCCCACTGACATTTTAATAGAAACTGACACATTCATCTAAATTTTCCTGTTTTGAAGTTACAACATTTCTCATCTATAACTGTTTTGACCAGTTTAACAGCAGATATCTTTATTTCTTTACATGTTCTGTAAAAGGAGTAAAGAACATGTTTCTGTGTTGCTAAGCAATCTATTTGACACTAAAATCCTTACAATAAGGTTGGCACATAAGCATTTAAGAGTACATGACCAGAATTCATGATATTTTAATCACACAAGATCATGTAAGTATTTAATCCTTCCATTACTAATTTTCTATGCTAAATCTATAGAAGATATGTTTTGTACTGGCTTTGTTCTGACTATGTGATTTCTCAATTCAAAGAAGTACAAGACAGTTTCTACTTTATATTTTTTGGTTTGAAATACAGACCTCAGACCATGGAAACAGAAGCTTGTCTGACATTCACTTTGTTGTTGGGATCAGGCTCTTGGGACAAAATTACTCTAGAATGAGTTTAGAACAGATGAAGCAGTGACAGAAGTCTGAAATATCTTCCAGGATCTGTGTGAGCCTTGTGGAACTTGGCTGGTGTGTCTTTTGCTACCACTGCTGCCAAATTAGAATTACAAGAAACTCTTTAAGAGACCTTTTCTGATTAATGAAATTTCTTCTGTCTTTCTTCTCAGAAAAAGCATGTGGACGCAGGGTATGTGCAGCGCATATTTGTCACCTCACTCTTGATCTCTTGGCAAGGTGTAGCAGGAACATGAACTTAGGACCCTGTTTAAAGAACCATAGTGGTTTCTTAGGCTTACAAATAGGTATGGTAGTATTTCATCTAACACTAATGGTGAAAATACTAAATACTCCCAGGGAAGTTGAGAAATATATCAATATTGCTTTGGGAATATGCTGTGGGAAACTGGTATATGTGGTAATTACAATGATTTGTGGCAGAAGATTTTTTCAGATTCAACCCCTTTTTTATTTTTTTCCCTTAATGCAAATGCCTCTCTTTCCACATTTTGTCCATAGCTCCTAAAATAAACTTTACCCAAACTTAGACCAGATATTACTGCTGTGAAACAGACTAAATAATAATTCTTGCACTTTGATGCTGCCGGTGCTTCAAAATTTTATGCTTTTTAAGAATGGCACATCAGCAGCACTGCATTGTAGCTGCTGTAGCATCCTTCAGGGCTTGTGCTTCCTTAGGTTTTCATCATCCCTCAGACCAAGCACAAAACAAGCATTAGTTCTCTTCATCTACCCCCATTTCAAACCTGTTGTTCTGCTTAATAAATGAAGTGCATTTATGGAGGCCTGCAACTGGCAGGCTCCCTGTGAACAGGCTGGATGTTCCTTGTTATGAGTATTTCTCTCTGGGCCTGTATTCCTTCCACTCAGATGCCCATTTGTCTGCATCATTTTATATTTTGGTATTTGACAAAACCTCCACTGTTCAAATATCCTAATTATGTTTTCTGTCTCACAGCAAGAAAGTGTTTTTGTTCATAAAATGCTGGGATATAGTTTGGGTTATGGTGTTAAAATGTGACTTAAAACTGTTCCCTGTTTTATTAAAATGTTTTCCCCATCTTATTGGCCTCAGAGATACAACATATTCTCTCCATGCAGTTCCTAAGGGACAGTAAGCAATATGCTACATGTCAGTTACATCATATTAGTTTAGTAACACCTGGAATAACTCAACTGCAAATGTTCAAATTATTGTACTTACCCATACATCTCTAATTATGAATAGGAAGCCAAGGATTTAATGAAGAGTTGTATAATTCTTTAATGGCAATTTTATGACAACTTAGTTGGCTGGTTTTTTTACTTTAATTTGGATCTTTTTTGCACAGCTGGGTGTAGCTAAGAAGTCCCTCAGGCACACAGCAGTTCCTGGCTGGTATAAATGCTATTCTGACTTGCACTGCTGCTATCTGAAGCCAACATCTGCACTGTGGGGCTCTGGAAACTCAGCTAAGCTGCAGAAAATGCTTTATCTCTATGTCTAATGCTGGGTGGCCAGACTGGAAGAGCAGAGCTAGCTGCTCCTGATTTGTTATGCAGAGCTACCTTTAAATGGTCTTGTTTATGAACAAGATGTGGTTTAGTCACATCAGTAAACCCTTTGTTTTATTCTTCTGAGATCTAGGTTTTACTTTGACTGCAACCTTAAGAGTTGGCAAAGGTAGGAAAACAAGTTCAGGGAAAAGTGCTTTATACCAGCTTCATGATTAATGTTTAAAACTGAATAATATGTACCCCTAGGTTTAGAGAACTAAATATGATGAAGAGTCTAAAAAAAATTTTTAAGATAAATTTTATACTGATCTGGAAAAATAGATTAAAAATCCTCTTCTTTAGCATGCATCAAAGACTTGTTGTGTCTGTCACCTTTTCCTGAATTCAGTGGATCAGAGGCCAACAAAGTGCATCATATACAGTGCTGAAAGTACTCTGCTTTCTGAGAAAATCAGAGATAAAAATATAGGCACTGCCCCTGTTTTTTATTATTGTTATTTTTTTAGTTTTGTTTAGAAGATTAGATTGAACAATAACATTATTATTTTCATAATACTCTGGTTTTGATTAATTCCCAAGTCTGACTACTCACTTCTGTAGAGATCCCAGCATCCTCACCATACCATTACAAGGGCCATAAACCATGCAAGGATCCTCCTGCCAATGTTTTTACTTGCTTAGTTTCCTGGGAAGAAGAATTTTGCCCCTAAAGATAAATATTTTCACTGTTGAAAGGCAGTGACAGAGCTGCAGTAGAAATCAGTGTTCAATCCATCCCATCTGTGGGTAAACACAAAGTTAGATTTATTTTAAATATAAACAGCAGATGATTTTTAGACATGATTCCTTTAGAGTCAATTTAAAATGTGAGAATTCATACAGCATAATATAAATGTCTGGCAGTTCAAAGCATAAAATATTTCATTCTTGAGTAATGGTTTTATAATTCAGAAAGTAATTAAAACAATACATTGGCTCTTTAACATGAGCCATGATATCCTAGGGATTGACTGTCCTATGGGACTCCCAAGCTGCCTTTTCCTCATAATCTTTCTAGAAAATGCCATAAATTAAGTAAGTAAAAAAAATATAAGTAGAATTATACGCAGATGTTGAATAAGCCCTTAGCCTTAAGAAGGCTAAGGAATATGTATATTCCGAATATATTAAGCAAAAATATATTTGTGCAAGGTACCTTGTTCCCAGGCTCAACTTCAGTTCTACTTTGAGGTGGCTTTCAGGAACAAAATTAAGAAGCAGCAATTGTAATAATGAAAATGCCCCAGATGTTAATTCTAGTTTTGCATCATCAGCTTCTAATCAGTCATATATTTTCCTTTTGTAAAGGAAGAAAAACACATAGTGCAAGAATACCTGATTTATCAAGGTGTGATTCTACCTAGACACTACTACTGAGCTGAGATGATGTGAGTTATCTAACATAGGAAGCAATACTGAGAGAGCTTCACAGCTGGAAACTTAGTTATCTATATAAATTTCTTTTTTTTTTTTCCCCAGGACTTTTGGAGGTGATGTAGGTCATATGCTTAATTTCTGCAAACTCAAATAGTGCTCTCAACTTCCACAAAGAGAAGACAACCTATGCTAATTGTTTTAAATGACAAAAACATAAATAGAAGCAAAGTCATGAATTCATTGACAAGTAAACTGATTTTATAAAGTAAAGAGTTTAATTTGCTTAAAAGCCTTTCTTTTCTATCTAATTCTAGCTTGTCTTCTCAGTATATAAATCTTCTATCATAGATTTTTTAGTAACCACATTTTTGGGGTTACTTACTTTCAGGAAAATAAATTCAGCCAAAATAAACTGTATTCACCTAAAGTAATAGCTCAATAGTATAATGTTGTTTGGTCTTTTCTTCTTAACAAGTATAGTATTAAGGAAAGAGGATGTTACTTCTAAATTTTTGATTCCATGTCTTAATTTTTTTTGTTGAGTTCCAAATAATCCATTCTTTATGTCTATTTTATCTTAAACCTTAATCAAATACCTAATTCAAAATAGTTCTAAAGAAAAGAAATTTCATATTTCTTGAAGTTAATGTTGGATAATTGTCTCCCTGAAAACTCAGCTTCTGAGCTTGCTGACATAGTTTTCTAAGACTTTCCCAG
>NC_031799.1:66380956-66397252 GCF_001522545.3 Parus major | reverse complement strand
TGGTTGTAAGGCTGTGGTGTGCTGCTCTTTATCAGGCATGGATTGATGTTTTGAATGCTGACTTTTGGCAATTGTATGATTATGGCAAAGCTAAAGAGTTTTTCCCTGTGGTTGGGGCACTTCTTTCGAAGCGAGCTTGGGATGCATTAGGTGATTCCCTGGTTGAGGCTGTGGTGGTAGATTGGGACCCCCAGCTGGTCCGGCTGCTGGGGATCTGGCAAAGGTGTGGCCACGTTCTGAGGAACTACGTGTCCTCTTCTGCCAGATCGAGAGCTGCTTCCTCTGCCCTGGGTGAGAGGTCTGGCTCTGGCTCTGACTGAGGGAGCGGGGCAGGGCTCTCCCTCTCCCCTGGTGGCACGGAGCCAGGGGGCAGCTGTGTCTCGGGTCCCGAGGTCGGCTCCTCCAGGATCGCCGGGGCCCCAACGGGTTGAACGGGGGCACCGCAGGACCGGGGGGCATAATGTTGTCATGTAAACAAAGGAATAATGAGTAATAGAAGATAAAAAGGGGTTTTCTGGAAGTTTATTCTGGTGCTCTTATTATTGTAGTTTGTTAATAAACTTACTTTATTCCTTTTAAGTTTTATGACTGTTTTGCTCTTGTTCTAATCCATATCTCACAGCAAGAAATAAGTAATCTTTTTTTTAGTTACTGGTTTAAAACCACGACACTGCCCCATCAGCAACAGAAGATGGCAACTGCAGTGTTTGAGCTGATAGCTCATTTGATAATCAAATGCTGACAACGGTGTTTACAATTGATGGGTGCAGATCCCGCAAAGATTGTGCTCCCGATACCGTGGGAGGATTTTGACTGGAGCTTTGCAAACAGTATTTCCATGCAAAGTGCTCTGGAGAATTTTTCTGGGCAGATCACTTACTATCTGCTCAGTCATAAGTTGCTGCAAGTGGCAAACTTCACAAAACTTTCTTTGCAGCCCAAACATAGTCAGGAGCCTGTGCAAGGCCCCACTGTCTTTACTGATGGTTCAGGGAGGACTGGAAAGGCCGTTGCTACCTGGAAGGAAGGATCTGAGTGGCAAGTCTTGGAGAGTCGTGAGACTGGGTCAGTCCAGTTGGTGGAATTATGGGCTGCTGTCGTGGCATTTCAGAAGTTTTCCCAGGAACCTTTCAATTTGGTCACGGATTCCGCCCATGTGGCCGGTATAGCCCAGCGGTTGGGTCACTCAGCCTTGAGCGAGGTCAGCAATCCTGACTTGTTTCATTTACTGAAGGCCCTGTGGAGTGCCATTCAGGCCCAGGTGCATCCATATTGCATTCTTCATGTGAGGAGTCAGACCAGTTCAGCAGGGTTTATTGCAGAAGGTAACGCAAGGGCTGACAAGTTGGCTAACCCAGCGTGGGTTGCACCTCAGCCTGATACGCTCGGCCAGGCCAAGGTGTTGCATGGATTCTTCCACCAGAATGCACCTACTTTGCAGAAGCAGTTCCAGCTGATGTCAGCTGAGGCCCATGACATCGTTGAGTCTTGTGACGATTGTCATGCGCTTGCTGCACCTTTGCCGGCAGGGGTAAACCCCAGGGGCCTTCGGGCCTTGGAGCTTTGGCAGACAGATGTCACTCAGGTTGCCGAGTTCGGCTGGCTTCGGTATGTGCACGTCAGTGTGGACACTTTCTCCTCTGCCATGTGGGCTTCTGCTCACACAGGAGAAAAGACCTGCGATGTCATTGCCCACTGGAAGCTGACCTTTGTTGTCTTTCGCATGCCTTCTGCTGTGAAGACTGATAATGGTTCTGCTAACAGCTCTCAGAAGGTGCGGCAGTTCCTGCAGTTGTGGGGTGTGTCACACAAGTTTGGCATCCCTCATTCTCCGACAGGTCAGGCTATCGTAGAACATGCTCATGGTATGCTGAAGCGAGTTCTGCAGAAACTGAAACGACGAATGCAGGGCGAGACCCCGCACAGTCGGCTGGGGAAAGCTTTATATACCCTCAATCACCACACGGTGCCACAGAACTCCAGTAACCCAGTCATGTTGAATCATCACCTTTCTTTGCGGGCTTCGGATGAGACGCCTCAGCCTTGGGCTAAGGTTCAAATGAGAAATTTAATCACCAAACAATGGGAGGGTCCCTATGACCTCATTGCTTCAGGGTGCGGGTACAAGTGCGTATCCACAGATACTGGGGTACGCTGGTGTCCTGGGGTGACTTTATGATACTGGTATCCCCAATCATCTGGTTTATGTTATATATTAATTAACATAATTAACATAATTAACATTAATTAACTGGGTACCTGCAACAAGTGTGTTCGTCCTGACCTGCATCCGCAGAGGCAGCATTCAACTGGTGAGTGGGCTGGAGGCCTTGACCAAATTGGAAGTCATCAAATGGGTGGGCCATTGGATGAAGACTCAGATGCAGATGACATGGGTGCCCACCCCGATGGCCCATCCACAAGCAGGTGTTGATGTTGGGCATTTGTTTAATTTTTTTGTTGTTGTTGTTTTTTGGGTTTTTTTGGAATAACAAAAGGGTGAGATACCACCCTGAAATTACAGCCTTCTGATTGTATGGAGTATTGTATTTTCTTATTGTTTTTCCTTTCAATAGTTTATAATGTTGCTAGTTTCTTTGTTCATTTTTCTTTTTCTTTTTGTTAAAACCAAAAAAGTTGAGATGCCGCCCTAAAAACTCAGCTTCTGAGCTTGCTGACATGGTTTTCTAAGACTTTCCCAGGACAGTAGCTGTAAACATAGAGATAGGTGTACATTCTTTCTGTTACATGTCTTTTGATGGGCATCTCTCATGGCCAGTGCAGTGAGAAAGTGTTATCCTGACCATCCAATCCCTGGCCATGGTAAGAAACCTATAAATCCTGGGAGGAAAAATAAACTTTCTCTTCCTTTCACCACACCTCAATCTGTGTCCGTGTGATCTATTCATCTTCAGCAGCAACAGATAATGATTTTCAAAAATGGACTCTTTAGGGTCATGTTTGAGATCTGGAAATCCTCTTATACATATCTGGTTTATCAGTAAGAGATCACTCCCTAATGCGTGTAATTTATGGCACTTATTGAGAACAGAGTGCACCCATGGGTTTCTCAATCAGCTGCAACAAGTCATATAACTGCTCTGAAAGGTGCCAATAGAAAGGCTACACCCCTCCATCCTTCACTGCAATGTCTCTAGCCAAAATCAGAATTAACTTCTCTTGCAACTAACAGGACAACTGTGGCTAAAAGTCAGACTCCACTGAGTCTCTACTTACTTCAGTAAGTAAGCAAATACCACCTTGCTTATTCTGAGGAATACTTAACTGACTATTTCTATTTCAAGAAAAGTGATATGCTCAAAGGTAATGGTTTGCATGTTGCACGGCGGTATCTCATGAAAATAGGATGTGAAAATGTCTCTTTGGTTGCAGACATTTTGGTTTGGTTTGCTGCAACTCAGAACTAGTCTAGGCAGTTGATAAAATACAATTGAAGACTCCTTACTTAAGAGTGAAACCAATCCAATTTGGAAATAAAGATAACCATTTTGGGCTGAATCCCACAAGCTGCAGTGTTCTGATATCTTACACTGAAACACAGAATATGTTTTGCCTCATTCTGCCCTCTTATCTTTTATTAGATATTTGACTTCAAACAGAATGCTAACAGAATGTCAAAAGAGCAATGCAAGGCATATGAGCCTTGGTTTAACTTAGAACTGGAAAAGACTTTACAGCTACTAAACAGTAGAGTTTTATGAAAAAAAAAACCTTTGCAAGATAACTGGAGTTTTGATTAAAAGTTTCCTTTGATCACACATGAAGGACAGTTTAGGTAATATAAGTTGTTGCAGTATGTTTCTTGTTAATGGTATGTTCTGTAATTGCCCAAGTTGATGGTTTGGTCCAAATGAGACCCTCCCACCCCATGTTGTCAATCTACCCTGAGTCTCCTGTCAATCTGTCTTAGGCCCACCACATGCTTGGAATTCCACTTTGGAAATCCCCTAAACTTCAACACTTGATTAGTCCATGTGACCCAACTTTTCCCCCCCTACCTCCCTCATTGGATGATGATTTTGTGAACCCTGCCTTTTACCCTCCCCAGGATATCTCTGATTAACTGATGATTTGTACCCTCCCTTGGAACAGCCTCCCTCTTTCAGCTGTTGCACACTCGCCTTTTCTTTTTTTTGCCCCCAAGATTCCCCAAAGCAATAAATCCTTTGTTATCCCATGCAAAAGACCTCCCTCTCATCCTTGTCTCCTCAGAGTGCAGACTGACAGCCATAAAGCCGTAGAGCAAGTGCTCTAGTTACACCTCGGGTCATCCTGATCCTGGGGTGTTCATCCACTCCTGTCGAGGGCCGAAGGGATAGAGACAGGTAAGTTCTGATGCGTTAATAAATATTTGACAGCAAATTCTTGCAAATGAAATGTTTTCATTTTTACAAAACAACCTTTTAATTGGCTTAAGTAATTATTTGCACTTCAATGAAAAATAAAATCAGCTTTTATTTGTGTTTCATTAAAGAATTGAATTTCAGTAAATGATAAAATTGTTTTTTCTTTTTGTTTGGTAGAGGAAATTTTAAATTAGATTTTAGATATTGCCATATGAAGCTTAGAAAGAGGAATACTGGTTAATTGAAAATAATGCATGAAGTATCTGGAGTTAATAGAGCATACAGATCATGTATAAGTTTCATGTAACACTTCTAAAACAAATAGATCATCAAGCTATTGGGGTCTTAGAACAAACTCAATTAAAATATCTCAAATTATATGTGGTTTTCATTTAGGCAATGCAAACACACTTTTCTTTCAAAATAAAATTTATCTGTCCTTTTGTTTTCCACCATACCTACAAACAAACTCCAATATAAATCAGCAACAAAAAACTCAAGAAGCAAAAAAAGCCCAACCCATCAACTAAAGGTATTCTACTAATTTTTGAAATAAAATCTAATTTTATAAAAAAATTTGACATAAATATGGTTAAATTAACAAAAATTATTATAATACAGTGATGGAAAATTCTGATTTTAGATTCTGGCCCTACAAAAAAGAAGTCAAGGCTTAGAAGCGTGTACCTAAGGAGGCACTTGGAGAACAATAAGGAAGTCTGCAAGCTGATCCAGTAGCTCATGGAGAGGGTTTAGCATTTGTGTAATCAAGAATCAGTGGATGTGCCAATTCATATTCAGAGGATGGAGACAGCAGCAACTGCACTTTTCCTTCTTGTTTTCAAAGAAAAGCCTGTGTGTAATCCAAGAAAAGTAGAACAGAAATATTCAGTAGAAGAATTGGGCAGTATTAGTGGAATAGAGAAAAATACAAGAAACAGAGTTTCATAAAGAAACATAGATTTAATATTGAATTTTAAATGCTGGGATTTTCTGGCTTTTGAAAATCACCGTCTTAACCAAATATGATGATATATAAGCTGAAGTCTACAGTAAATTAGAGAGAGTAGTTCACAGAATGTCTGTAAAATGTCTGGTTTTAAAAGCAGAAGTGATTTTTTCATCTTTCACTTTTAAAAAATGATTCAATAAACAATTTATGCTCTGTAGGCATTGAGAAAATAAGATTTTGCAAATCATTGTATGCTTTTGTTAGCAGGAAATGGGAGCAGGTTTCCTGTTGCTGTTAACAATAATTATATTCCTGTTTGTAACAATTATTGTATATTATGTACCACATTTGCATTTCAGATTAAGTTTTGTTCTACTGAAACTTCCCATATTCAGAAACTTTTCACTCTATAAAGACTGCCTTACTTCCCCTTGCCTTATTTTTCCTTCCCTGGAAGAAAAATAAAGGAAGATGACATTAGTAAGGATATTCGCTGCTACCTCCTCAAAGGACAATATGTTAAGGGTGTTGTTCTTGCTTGAAAAATGCCGAAACTTCTCAGAAGGAAATGGAAGACCCTGATCCAGCTGGAGCAGAGGAAGCTCCTAGAACTTAAAAATTTATGTAATAAGCTATGGATCCTGAAAGCAGGCAGGGAGCACAGAGCCTGTGTGAAGCTGTTACACAGGCTTCTCACTCTGGCCTGAGAAACCATGAGAAAGAATCCAAACAGTCCTTGGTAAAGGACAACAATATTTGCAGGTGTTGTTTGGGACTTACTTGCAAGAAACAGGGAAGGAGTGGTGTTCCACTTAACCAGTGATGGTGGATGTGTTGCTTTAATGACCAATGAGAGTTTTACCTCTCAGACCTTCTTGAACATGTGTGTAAAAGAAGATCAAGAATAATAAACTTTGCTCTCTTGGACAATGCAGCTAAGGGAGTCAGTGTCATACTGCTTCACCATTCCTAATATAATGCTATAATAAGCTGTTCAAAGACATGAAATGAGTTTTTCATAGATACTCTATTGCATGATAAGCTTCTGTTTGCATTGAAGCTTGTGAAATTACTTAAACAGTAAGTGCTGAAGTACTCTTGTTACCTAAGTGCATTTACAAGTGGTGCTGGAATCAAAGTAGTGTACACAGGGAATTTTATAAAGACAATATATTCTAAAATTATGAGGACTACTGTTTACAGGTCATTTAATTTTTTAATCTAGATTTATGATATGCATGGGCTTTACCCACATGTGCTCTAGACTTTAGGCTACACGAAGGTATCCTGTAATCATTATGATACTTAAGCAACATGCTTTTCAGACAGGAAGGAACAAGCATGACAGAAAAATCAAGGAAGTTCTGCGAAATCTGGAAGCAAGTGAGATAAATTGTAACAGGTTTGTGCTTTTCCCAAAAATATGTATTTCATTAATTTCAAAGTTAGCAGTCGGGTTAGTTATTTTCCTTTTCCAGAAAGGGTTTTATACAGCTTTTTTATGATGACTTTGGGTATTTTTGATGAAGTGATCCAGACAATTATGTAACAGAATGGACAAGAAATATTAGTCACTTAAAATAGTAACTAATACTAGAAATCTCATTTTTTCCTAATTACTGGTAAAGGAAAGTATGTTATTTTACCTGGAAATGTACACTTCTCTAAATTCAAAGTTTTAGGAAAAATGTATAAGAACCTGACTTTTCATGCAACATGTATAAAATTCATACTGCCCTATATATGCAGACACTGCACTATTTTCATTATGTGATCAGCAAGCACGCTTTATTCCTGGCAATAATATTGTCATTAATTGGGTCTGGTCACATTCAAGAATTTGGCAATCTGAAATTAAATTGAACAGTAATTAATTATAATGGCTGCTTAGATTCATAACCATTTTAATCTCATCAGTTCCTACCAAAGTAAAGTAACACTTGTTTACTCCAAAACAGCCCCACTAAAAGGATGTCAAACACACTGCTCCCACAGAAAGCCTTCTCAGTAGGTTAATGAGGTTTTTATATGATTTCTCTAATTCCCTAACTCATTTCTATTATAGAAAGGTCTGAAGGAGCTGCTAAAATCAAATAAATATATATATAAATATATATATTTGTTGTATACAAGGACCCTCAGCAAATAATTTCTGAATTCAATCTTAAATATTGTCTGAAATGAGAAGTGTTTTTTAAAAATGTTCTAGACTTGAAGATTTCAACAAGCTGATAATAGAATTGAAACATATTGCTTCGAGTCCATGAGACATTGTGACTATTAAAAATTTAATTAGATGCAAATAGAGACAAAACAACTGGATTTTAATTTATTTTTTTTCCTTCAGAAATAGAAGGTTTTTAAAATCAGTATTAGCACCTTGGTATAAGTTCACAGTAACGATACCAAATATCAGGTTTCAGACCTTTTATTAAGAGTGAAAAATATAAGCACAATGCCCTGACTATAGCTTTGAGCAAAGGGGTGACTCAGGTTATTGATCTGTCTTTCTCCAAATGCAAGGACAAAGAGATGGCTCATTTTTTTACTTATTTGATAGTGTGCAATAATGGAAGCCCTGACAGCTTAGCTGAGGTGTCTAAGTCAATGCTCTGAGGACTGTGGAAGGTGGCACAGGCACTTTGGCACAGATGGTTCTCAAAGAATAAAAGATCCTCCAAGTGAGTAAATCAGGTCAAATTTCTATTTATATTCAATAATATTGAAATTAAGTGATAGGTTCTTTCAGGTCAATTAATTATCATCAATTAACTTGCATTTTTTGCATTTGAAATATTAGATTGAACAGAGACTGTGTAGAAATACATACATTCAGCAGTTATTTATGAGGTAGGTGACTGAAGTGAACTCAGTCTTGTTTTATGTATCGTCAATGCGCTACTGTGCAACATAAGAAGTGAGGATGAGAAAATGGAAATATATATATTTAAGACTGTTGACCTAAAAAGTAATGTTTTCAATAGCATGTAAATTACCTGAAAAAGAGTGAGGATAAAATAAAAACAAGAGCTAAATTAAACCCATGATTTTTTCCAGTGGGTTGACCTCAAGCCCAGTAAGTTGTCCAAAACTTTTGTTGAATATAAATAGACTTCCACTGAGGACAGTAGATTCTATATCAAGCTGAAACTAAGGGACTGAAGCTTTTCAGAGGTTCAGTGAGTTTGTTCTTTTTCTGGGGTTCCTCCTGGAATGGAAGGCTAAAATTTAAACCAGCATATAATCTTTTAAGAATACTCACCACCATAATAATTTTGTTCATTTTAGCATAACAATAGATAGAATATATATATTTTCATAAAAAAAAGAAGTTGCATTTTTCTTTCATTAGAAAGAAACAAAGTAATGCTCTGATATAATGAAAAAGCACTCTGATCTCCCACTACTTTATGTGGAAGATTTTTTTACTCTGAAGATTGCTGTAATATGCCAATCAAAAAGGGTATCTTTCAGAAAGTCTTTTTACCAAGACAGCTTCTCTGTCTTGGTAAAGTTACCAAAGAGTGCTGTATTTTAAAATAAAGCCATCTGTGTATTTAAACCTGTTTTATCTTTCTCCTCCTCAGTTCACAGATAAGCTGTCTTCAGCTTAAAGAAACTTCCAACATGCTGTTTTGGATACACCTAGTTACTTGTGCCAAAGATTTCTGATTCTGCTGCACTTAACTATGTTTGACATTTCTGCTGTCAATTTAGAACTACATAGAGATTGTCTAATGGAGTTACATATTTCAACAAAATATTTCAATATTTTGGTTTCAACAAAAAACGACTTGTGCCAGCATGCCTGGTATTCAGGTGGGGAATTTCAACAGAAAGAGGGCTAAGCTTCAGCAATTCAACATCATTGCAGTCCACTCAGACTGCGACTAGCACACTTCAGAGTTGCTGCAGAAGAAAACATAAGACTATAGAAATACACCATTGTCCATACAATGTTATTCTTGAATGATGCTTAGATGATATCTATATTTGAAGTGACTCCAGTTTGCCAAGAAAAATACTGTTCTCTTCAACAGTTCATTATTTCACTACATCCTCATGTCAGACTACAAAACAGCATGTCAGACATGCTGGTGATTTGAGATAAATAATGTCAAGGGATACAGAATAGTAAGAGACCAATGGTTATAAACAATGGGTTATGAATACCGAAAATTAACAGAACATGTACCTGAAGTTCACCCGCTTTTATTTAACCTCAGCACTGCTCGCTGTACAAGCACAAGCTGTGATAATTTCCTTGCATTCTTTCTCTGTTGTGTTGTGTTACCTCATATGCAATATGGTAAGCCACTATAATTAAATTGAGCCAACATGCTTTAAAATCTGGGCCATAGTTTAACCTACCATGATATTTAAGATATAGGAAACTAGAAGTAATATATAATTCTTTGTAAGGAAATAACATGTTTTTAATTTAAATTAAAAAAAATAAATAGAAAATACAGGAACACCTATTGTTTGTTTGTACACACAGTGGAATATTTCCTGATTTCCAAGAAGGGAGTTGCACTGGACTATGATTTAAATCCAGTCTCAGTTGTGCTCACAAGATGAGTATTCCTGTAACACAGTGTTAGCATTTTCTTTACAATATAGCCCCGGAAACAACACTTAATTCTGATAACGCGAAAAGTTATATGCTGGTGCCTAATGTTTTGCTTTGCTCAAATACATTTAAAAGTTGTGTTTGTATAACTGTCTGCATAGTCCAATCCTTCAGAATTTAGCAACCAATATATGAATACCTCTGTATGACTCACAGACACTTCCTGTTCTATGCTAAGCAATGGTCACCTCATCTCTGATGGATGACCCTGCAGCTAGCTGGAGTTAGTTTCAAAGAATAACAATATTTCTGGGCCTGGAAAATATACAAAAAACTTGAAGGTGAGTCAGTTTTAGTTAAATTCCCCAACCTCATCCCCTAACAAATAAATCTTAAATTCCATCTGAAACATAAATTAGATAATATCTGCAGGACAAAATCAAATCCTTTACTATGTTAAAAAAAAAATATGACCACATTTTTTTTCCCCCTCACATAACCTTCAGATCCTTATGAAAACAGAAGTCATGTCCTCTGTGAGAAAGACTGGTTTGTTGACATTTTCTGCCAGTTCAACTGATTCAGCTGTTGAATTAGCACCTTATTTTCTAGGGAAATTACTAATCATGCAATCACAAAAACACTGAAATTCTTTTCTAGTTATTTAATATTGTTGGAAACAGTCTTTTTGCTGGTGTTGCTTGGCTTATTTTGGATTAGTGATGGAAAGGAAAGGATTTTATTTTATCAGTCCTGGAAACATGTGTAGGTATCAGAAATTTATTTAACAAAGAATTCTTACACTTGGAATTCATTTTAATTTAATCTATGAACACAACTTAATCTCCAAATATTGTAAAAAATATTTACCTTCATTTTTGCAACAAGAAATAAATATTTTTTCCTGAAAAAGCAGTGATGATAGAAGAAAATGTTTACTGTTCTGCATCAGTAATAGATGCATGTGTTCTGAAATTCAGAAACAATACACAATATCATGGTACAAGGCTCTTAAGGAAATAGCTAATGGAGGATGTTTCTAAGAAATTATTAGATTCATCAAAAGGGGGTAGGACATGCTCAAAATTAGTTCCTTCAATTACCTTGCTTGTACATAGGAAAAATCAAAGAGCATATGAGTTCTTGAGCAAAAATTCAAAGATATTTGGGTGTTTATTTTATATTTCTTATCCTAAAGCCAGCTTTCAATACTGTAGGGTTTTCACAGTGTTCTTCTGGACCAAATATCCATCATACAACAGGAAATATTCACAAACTTGATGGTTAAACTGCCTGAAGGGCCAGGCACAAAGACTTTTACTAACTGAGGCAACATTTGTCTGGTGGTCAATTTCCTGTGGGGCTCCTCAGGGATCAGTTTTTGGGCCATCTCTTCTATGTTTTTATCAATGATCTGGACACAGAAGCTGAGTGCACATTAAGTTTGCTGATGGTGCTAAACCATAGGGAGCCTTAGATTCCCTTGAAGGTAAAGAGGCTTTACAGAGTGACTTGAGAGTTTTGAAGGCTGGGAATCCTGTGAATTTACAATTCACTACTTTTTATAGTTGCCCAGGTGCAATACTCTGAATCAACATAGTAATGGTGAAAACAATTGAAAATTTTCAAAAGTTGAAAAATTGAAAATTGAAAAAAGTTTCAAATTGAAAATATTCAAAGAAGAGTTTCTCACGCCTATAGAAACTAATTTTCAAGAAACATACACCTGAAAGTTTATTCCTACCTTTCTGAAAATACAATTTATAAGACATTTGTATTTCTGAAAATACAAGATTTCTTTCACAATTACATCTAACTAGAAAGTTGAGGTTACAGGTTGTATGAATTTAACATATGCATGTAGAGACTAATATTATTTACTTCTTTGCATCAAAGTTGAATAAATAGATAAGCACACCCCTGGCTCTCTTATAGGAAAAAAAAAACCAAAAAAAAGAGTAGTGATTCTAGTTAATTAACTTCTTTTCAGCCTCCTTTCTTTCCTTCTTATATGATATGGAAAATTGCATGCAACGGGGTTTTTCAGTATTCCACGTTTGATTGCATTTTTCTTCTCAAATCAGAGGTAGATTGTAGTAAGCAGGGAAATGATGCCTTTTTAAAGGATGGCTATCACCAGTTCAGCTATTTTGCAGAAGGTGGAAGTTTTGTTGTTCTGAGACTTGCTCCATCTCACAGGCAGCTCTCTGCAGAGAGAGTGTTTTTGAACTTGTTCTGGTTCTGCTGCGCATATTCAGAACCTACCTTTTTGTCTTCTGTGGTAGATAGGATTTAGGTATTGAGATCCAGGACTAAAGCACCTCCATCTACCTCAGTGCTTAAATTCATGACATGTCTATAACCCCAAAACTCTCACCTACTAAAAATCAGGATCATTTTTCAGTATCTTGAAGGATTTAACAGATTAAACCTAGAGATAAAAATGAATGCTTGTAAAGATCTTGTAGTATAAATTACTATTATCACAGAAAAGTGTTAATTATAATTTGCACTAGCTAAATTGCCTGACTGTCCTGAAAACAGAGATTCCCAAAATTTTTTCATTAGTACAGTTGGAGGTATTTAAGAGACATGTAGATGTTCCACTCAGGGACATAGCAGTGGACGTGACAGTGTGTGATTAATGATCAAACTTGATGATCTTAAAGGTCTTTTCCAACATAAATGATTCTGTATTTCTATGAAAAGGTGAATAAACATTATGAAATGTGCATTGGAAAGGGCAGATTCTAATTTCTTCTTTGCCTGATATATCCAGGAGCTAGCCTTGCTCTTAAGCCAAATGAACTGCTTAAAATTTGCGGTAAATGAAAAATTTTATAGATCTTCACACACTTTTTTACTTATTTCTCTTTCTCTTATTCATGAACATATACCATTTTGGAGGCCATACAGAGAGAACCAATAAAATAACATTTACACTGTTCTTTAAAATTTACAATACTTACTATATAGTAGTTATATTTACTATATAACTTCAACACACAGGAGTCAGTGCTCGTCTCTTGTGTAGATGTATTTGTACTTCAGAAAAATAGATCAATTGGCAAAATACAGAGAAGTCTTCTTATGGGCACTTACAGGAAAGATAGAGAATTTTTCCTGTGTCTGGTCTAAAACAGGGGGCACTGGAGTGAATAAACTCTACACAGTTACCTACACATTTGATGTCTATTTGAAATTTAAGGTTGGTGAATTGCAATAATTTTAGATAAATATCAGCTAGTTAATCTGACTGACTCCAAGAAACTGCCCAAATATAGCTGTGGTTGAAGCAGCTCATTGTGTCTGCAGTTTATTCAAGCAGATTAATTTTTGTTGCTCAAGGAATCTGTCATACCCCAGGGATGTGCTGGAGTAGTTTCATTGTAATCAAGGGCTCTATGCACATGAAGGATTTGTTAAACTTATTCTGATCAGTTCATTAAAAGCTTGAATGATATTTGAGAGCCTTCTATACTGATTGGATTTTACTCAAAAATTCTAATTCACAGTAATAAATACAGAGCAAAAGTTACAATGGGTAAGGATGACAAATAATATCAATTTTCCTGCAATTTATCTTCTTTGAACAGCGCTGTCTCTCCTATGATGTGACCCAACAATTCAAAAGCACACATAAAGATTTATTATAATTTTCAATTTTTGTCTCAGGTATATCTTATATATGTATTTGTATGTAAGAAATATTCACAAAGAATATTCTGTCTCATGATTTAGATGGTGCTCAAGAAAAAAATTTAAAGATAGGCTATCTTTCCTTATTTATACATCTTATTTTCAATGCTTTACTTTAGGATAAGCTTTCTCAGTAACATTGAATCAACATGTCTAAGTTCTATTCTATTTCAAGTGGTTTTATCCCATTAAAGTTCTGTGGGATAAAGAATGGTCTGTAAGTGACTTTTTCAGTGCCTTGTACATAAGTTGTTATGCAATTCCTTTTGGAATGTATAGAATCAAAATGTTAGTATTTCTGATTATATATTCTGTGCTATATTGTCACTGTTAAGAAGTAAATAAGGTTGCTATAAAATTAAACGAAATGGAGGTGAAAAAACATATTAACCGGATATCTATAACCAGTCATTGCACCTTAAAATCATTGACTCAAATGCCAAAGTAACATTAAAGCTTCCATTTCAAATTTTTATGCAAGTCAGTTAAGGCTTTCAACTGCCTATAGAAGAATATAAATGTGTTGGTCTTTCAGGACCTGACAAAAGTCCCCTAGCCAAATATTTTTTTAGAATTCATGACCTAGGAAAGAAAGATGGTGAAAACAAAAAAAGTTCACTGTAATATTTCTTCAACATTTGCCAAGTCTCATAAAGGACATCCTAAAACAGACCAGGTGTTTGTGCATACATTTATGAATTACATGTATAATGGAGAAAACGACTGCCTATGGTTTCCATAATATTCTGGTAATGGGAAATGATACATGACCCAGTGAGGTTTGTAAGTGCTCATTTAGCTGGTGTTAGTGGCACATAAGGGCATGCATCTTCTCTCACAGGTGTTTCAGAGCAATATAGGGGTTTGGTGTCTTCCTGCCACAGTCAGTATGAACTTTTCAGGTTTATATAACAATCTCATTTACAAATTAAGATTTTTATTTATTTATTAACTCACAGGGTTAAAAAAATACAGCAGGGGATCAATCCATGTTGTGCAGGCTAGTTTACTATGAAATCTCTAAGGTAATTTAATTTTTCTCAACTGCTTTTCTTCTGAGTGTCCTGCTGTATGTGCAAACAACATCCTGGGCTGTAGTTCCCTTTGATGACATGGTTTTGTTACTCCTACTTTTGTGCTTTTGTGGTATGATACTTTCACGTGTATTTAAACATAAAAAGCCATGGTTCGGTATATTGTTTTTACTTACAGTGGTCAGATAGAGCAGATTTTATTTTACTTCACAGCAGTTACATTAATGTTGCCTAGCACAATGAGTTCCAAATAGGCACAGAGAATTTTGTATTTTTCTGTATGACCTGAAGAAGCAATGTCTTCTTAGAGAGGGAAAGATGGGTGGGAAAATGTTTCTGGTTCCTGTGACTTTGGTCTTCAGACTATAATTTGGTGCTTTGCTGTTTCTGCTAGAGAGTGAAACAAAGTGATGCAGTGTCAAAAGAGAGATGAAGTTTAACTGCCTATCTTGCTGAAACATGACTGTGAAGCCCTGTTTTGACTGAGGACTAATGAGGCTCTGGAAACTCTGGCAGGGAGGGACATGTGTCATGAGACCGTGTCCTCACTGGGGAGTTCAGTCACCCACTTCCCTCTGGTGTTGATTGGGAGCTGCAGCAAAACCAATGCCCTTTGCTCTCCCTCCAGCAGCTCTCACTCTAGGAGGTAAAGCATGTGGCAGCTTGTGGATGTTTGCTAGCTCCAGATCTGCCACAGCAGGAGAATCCCAGAGACCTTTCTCCTTTCTGTTTGTAGACTGAACATTTCCTCAGGAGGACAGTCTGCCAAGCCTACACACACTTAAGAAAAGACAGCAGTCTTAAATATCCCTGACACATGTGTTTATCCAGGGAGATTTCTGTTAGGATTTTTCATGTACAGACTAAGCATGCTGCACGGTCAATCTTTTTGTTGGTCTGCTCCATTTCTGCCAACATCCCTAACTAATAAAAAGGGACATATATAAAAATTGTAAAATTTAGAGTGTAGCAAACTTTTTGTGCGCTTAGAACTATGTGTGAGCATTCAGTCAGATTTGGAGAACAACATTCACTTTGTAATTACATACTTAGCACACCCGAAGTTCACTACTATGATGGTAATGAGTCTTACAAAGGATCCCTATGGATGCTAACTATGAAGCAGGCAGCACAGTGCCTGTGGAATAGCAGGCCGCATAACTTTGTCAGTCTTGCCTGAGAAAGTGGCCTGGGAAATCATAAGGAGGAATCAAAACAATCCTGAGAGATAGAAGACAGCCTTGCAGGTGCTGTTTGTCAGTTTCTTGTTTTCTTACAAGAGAAGTTCGAGGGGTGGTGTACCCCACTGACCAATGATGGTGATGTGTTAGTTTACTAACCAGTAAGAGTTTTACTTTTCTGTACTTTCACGTATCAGTCTATAAAAGAAGATCTGAGGTAATAAACCTTAAGAGAGAAAAGAGAAAGAACTCTCCTCTTCAACTCACAAAAGAGTCTGTCGTTCTTCTGTCTGTTCCCAATAGAGTGGCAGACTCCACTGTCACATACAGTAGCACATGAAAGTGCTCTGTGTCTTGAAAACAGATTACTGATGTGCCCCAGACATGCAACAATTCCTTCCTTCCCTTCCTTCCCTTCCTTCCCTTCCCTTCCTTCCTTCCTTCCTTCCTTCCTTCCTTCCTTCCTTCCTTCCTTCCTTCCGCCCTTCCG
>NC_031799.1:66376984-66380862 GCF_001522545.3 Parus major | reverse complement strand
CCCTTCCTTCCGCCCTTCCTTCCTTCCTTCCTTCCTTCCGCCCTTCCTTCCACCACTTCCTTCCACCACTTCCTTCCACCACTTCCTTCCTTCCGCCCTTCCTTCCTTCCGCCCTTCCTTCCTTACTCACTTCCTCTCACAATTCCATACTTCCTTCTTATATAATATTTTAATGTTGCCACATACTAGGATGAACTAGACAGTGACTATACTGTATGATTGTTCCCACTGTATTCTAATTTTGTTCCTGCTCTTATTAAGATGAATCATCAACTGTTTCTTAATGACATATAAGGGCACCTATGTATAGCCTAACATTTTGTAGTGATTGTTAACTCATATGTCCAATATATATTAGGATTCATATCAGCCCAACAATATGATTCACTTTCTCAAACAGCCCATTGATCAATTCTTTCCTACAAAAAAAAAACAAAACCAAAACCTAAAAATCCCAAAACAGACCCAAAACCAACCAACAGCACGCCCCTATCAAACTCTGCACCTGCTCATTTTATCCTGTCACCCATGGGAACACTGCTGGAGATCAATTTTTTTCAGAACTGCCTTTATGTCAAATCAGCATCACCACTCCAGTCAGGTTTGCAGTGGTTAGAGTGTCTTGGTGAGTGTTTCTTGAATATGTCCCTTGATATGAGCGAAGTGAGGACTGAATGAATGGTTTTATCACTAGTTTGTGGATGCAGTAGGAAGTCTTTATAGCAACCTTGCAAGCACACATAGATTCTGAATATCTGTGTGAATATTCTCAAAGGACAAAAATCCTCTGTTTAGAAGAAACAATTGAGTAGGTTTAGCAAAATCACTAGACATTACTTGGCAACTGTGTGCTAAAATTTATTTCCAAAATGTTGGATAGCAGGGCAAAGATTGAAATTATTTTTACTTATATTTTCCTCTTTTCTTTTGTGATTTATACCAGTTAAAAGCAAATTGCCTGAAATACAGGAGTTAACTACATAAACATAATTTCCCAGTACTGAGAGGTGAAAAACATGCCCAGTTTGATAAGTGTATAACATTCCCATCCTCGTGCTCGGGATTTGAGAGAAAACAATATGACTATTTAGAACTACTTGTATTGTAAATAAGATACTCATAAGTGAAAAATTATCCTTTCTGGTTGCATGATAATTGCAAAAAATTAGTCACTTTTAAAATTCAAGTACATATTTGTCTTTAAGGTAGAAGAGCAGGAAGTTTTCCTCATTAGGTGCTAAATTAAATTTTAATCTCAGTTTTTAAATGGCTGTGAAAATGACAGTTTTTTATGGGGTAGGGGCTGGTATGCCCTCATGTATTAGCTGTTCTTGATGGACTACAGAGCATGAGGAATTCAGTTCCATAATCTGACTGAATGGATTCAAATCAGATAAGCTGTACACACACACACACACATACACATATATATATATCTATATATATAAAATATATAAAATAGTAGGAGAAAGGATGGAGATATTCCTACAAGAAAATTCTCTTTTCTGTCTCTGGGACATGGCAGAGACTGTAGAAGGAAGGAGTCTTATATTTTCTTTTCACATTTGCGTATCTTAGAAACTCAAAACTAATGTGTATTTATGATATAGTTATGGAAAGTGTGATTGGTTTAAAATCTTTTGTTGATTTACAGAAGAACTGACACGCCTGCTTTTTTCATCAGCACCGATATCCAGGAAAGAAATAATTGACATCATAGCTAGTTTAAACCTGTGTACACACTTGCTGGGCATTCAAAATCGACTGCAATTAGCTAGACATTTGCATCTACAGATCAGTTTTTGTAGAGTTTCATTTGCTTTTCTTCTGCTTTTTTGTCAGGACTCTATCTTGAATCATTTCATCTGTTAAGATTCTGTTCTTTTAAGAAACTTAATTCAAAAGTTACTTCAAAAGAACTGAAAAGGGAGAATTTGCAGTATTTCTGTACAATTCCAAACAATATAGTGTAATAGACCTAGTAATGTCAATAAATTTGCTTGTTCATTAACACATATGAAAGCCAACATTATTCCATTTTATGTTTTCAATCTATTTATCTACAGGTGAAATAAACTTTCCTGATAGTTGTCACCTGCTGAGGCTTTGATGAATTCTTTTCCTGAGCATGGGTTCTTAAATCCTGGTGTGGTGTGAACTTAATGGCACATAACAATAGTCACTACTATCTTAAAGCTGGGTGGAGAAGCAGTTTCCTACATGGTAGACTGTAATATGCCTGGAAAAACAGCTTGCTTATGCTGATGATCCTGATGCTGCCAGGGGGCACTGAAAAGCACTTGCTGCTGCCAGTTTGTGAAGTCCAGCAGTGTCACTCAGCCTGTGCCAAAAAATCCTACTCATCTTCCTGCAAGATGGAACATAAAAGCAAGTCACTGAACATTAGCTGTGACTCCATGAGATTGAAATCAGTAAGTGGCACAGAAGAAATGGAAGAAAAAAGCAGAGCCACATTTTTTGCTAAAAGGTATTTTGTCCATTTTAAGAAAGAAAATGTGCCAGTCAGATCTCACTGTCTTATGTCTGCCAACATACAGAGACTTTTTTCACCTCATTCCCTCTGTTAAAGTAGAAATGTTTGATGACAGAAAAAAAAAAATGTTCAAAGAGAAACCACATTTGCGAATGGCATGATGGAGACACTTCTAAAGAACAATGGAAGTAAGCAGTGCTTCTGGTAAAACTCATTGTGTACATCAATTATCGGGTGTGTATTATTTGGGTTTTTACCATGTTCTGTTCAACATCTGATGGGATGTACCTTTCTCAGAGAGGAATATGATTTCTAGCACAGGAGGTAGAGAGGCTCATTAATAAATCTTTAAAGTAGTTTGGAAGGGAGAAAGAGAAAATACCAGGCTAGCCAGTGATGAGTGGTGGGACGGTGTGAAAGAACTTAAGGAAACAAGCCCTAATGGGAAACAAGCCCTCAATATCGCATCTCACCGGAGCTTATCTGTCTCTACCACTTCGACAGGAGTGGATGAACACCCCAGGAGCAGGATGACCCAAGGTGTGACTAGAGCACTTCCTCTACAGCTTTTTGGCTGTCAGTCTGCACTCTGAGACAAGGATGAGAGGGAGGTCTTTTGCATGGGATAACAGAGGATTTATTGCTTTGGGGAATAGTGGGGGCAAAAGACAGAAAATGTGAGTGTGCAACAGCTGAAATAGGGAGGCAGTTCAAAGGGAGGGCACAAAGCATCAGCTAATCAGAGATATCCTGGGGAGGGTAAAAGGCAGGGTTCACAAAATCATCATCCAATGAGGGAGGTAATGGGGTAAAATTGGGTCACATGGACTAATCAAGTGTCGAAGTTTAGGGGATTTCCAAAGTGGAATTCCAAGCATGCAGTGGGCCTAAGACAGATTGACAGGAGACTCAGGGTAGATCGACAACATGGGGTGGGAGGGTCTCACTTGGACTAAACCATCAACTTAGGTAATAACCGAACATACCATTAACAAGAAACACACTGCAACATCTCCCCATTTTCTGTTTAAGAAGGAGAGTTTTGGCATTGAGGAATAGATTCTGATTGGGAGAACACCCACCAGGACTGCTGTGTGGATACTTCTACATGATTAACTTCAACATGGTAAACAATAACTAAAAACTTCTGACATATTATTGGGAAAAAGAACAGTCAGGGATAATCTGACACAATCTATTAGGGGATTGGGTTTTCCAGTTCCTTGGTGTCGTCGCCTCCAGAGGGAAGCCACAGTTACATCTTTGGTGGACTGACCTGATCATGGTATGGGCTTGGGGATGTGCAGTTTGACCCACTTTTGAGGGACCCATCTCAACCTGGAGGGCGTGGACACGCAAGTGTATCCCCAGCCCAAGTGATTAA
>NC_031799.1:66324631-66376884 GCF_001522545.3 Parus major | reverse complement strand
TCTGCACTCTGAGGAGACAAGGATGAGAGGGAGGTCTTTTGCATGGGATAACAGAGGATTTATTGCTCTGGGGAATCTTGGGGGCAAAAGACAGAAAAGGCGAGCGTTCAACAGCTGAAATAGGGAGGCAGTTCAAAGGGAGGGTACAAAGCATCAGCTAATCAGAGATATCCTGGGGAGGGTAAAAGGCAGGGTTCACAAAATCATCATCCAATGATGGGATGGGAGGTAGTGGGGAAAAGTTGGGTCACATGGACTAATCAAGCCTTGAAGTTTAGGGGATTTCTGAAGTGGAATTCCAAGCATTCGGTGGGCCTAAGACAGATTGACAGGAGACTCAGGGTAGATTGACAACATGGGGTGGGAGGGTCTCACTTGGACCAAACCATCAACTTAGGTAATAACCGAACATGCCATTAACAAGAAACACACTGCAACACCTCAGTCTGCTTCATGATTGCGTGTTGCCTGAAAAGCACCATACCTGAAGTGTTTTCACACTGTGTAGAGAATTATAATGTAATGTAATAATGTACAGAGGAATACAAGGAGATGAAGCTTTGTTCCAGTTGCAGAGATTTGACATCACTGGCATAAGTCTAACCTGCTGGAATGAGTGCCCTGATGGATGGTTCCAGACTCTGCAGGAGGGATAGGCAGGGCAGAGGAGGCAGAAGGGTAGCATCGTATGTGACAGAAAAGATAGAATGCATGAATCTCTAAGTAGAAAATGACACAGTTGAGACGCTCTGGGTAAGAATTGAGGCACAAAAAAATGATGTGGATGTCACTGTGAGTGTCTACTACAGACCTCCTGTGCTGGTTTGAAAATAAACCAGGGAGGGTATTAACGCCATGCAAATACCTTGCTAGAGATTTCAAGTTGGAGCTACAATTTAATAGGAAAATGACAATAAAGGTAATAGTACAGATAGTACTGGCTTAAAAAGGCGAAGCCAGTATATGACACTTGACACCCTGTTGGTCGGGGTGATAATAGCAGTCAGAGTGAATGGGAGTCGCAGTCCTGTTGGAGTAAGGAATGTTGTCTTGTCAAAGTGGTGGTCCTTCTGGTGGGAAGATCTGGTCCTTCTCTGGATGTCCAGTGGTAGTTACTGAGCTCCTGTCCTCTGGGAATCCAGTGGTCATATTGTGGTGACCCAAGTCCCAGATGATATACAGGCAGGAATGTTCAGTACCTCACCCAGGGTGGAGTATTTTACAGCAGGAGAATATAATTCTGAGAGTCATTCCAGGGAGTCCTTGATGGCCCATTAGCAGCCATGACCCTGGCCCCTCTTTAGGTTGGGTGTGCATTGGGCAGCTGTTGAAAATGACCCACCATTAACAACTCATCAGAAGGTGATGTAGGTGATGGTAGAATACATCCTTTGGTTACACCTTACACTGTCACCCAAGATACCTCCTAGATGTGGTGATGACATTGATGGATTATTCTTTGAGTAACTAAAGGAGGCTTCCAAGTTAATGGCCCTTGTCCTTATAGAGGACTTCCACTTGCCTGAAATCAGCTGGGACCATCGAACAGCTGGTACAACCCAGACCAGAAGATTCTTAAAAACCTCAATGACAACTGTCTAGAGCAAGTTCTAAGGGAGTCAGCTCAGGAAGATGCTGTCCCTGATTTGCTGTTTGTCAACAGAGTGGATCTCATGAGCAAAATGGACACTGGCTGTCTTTGACCCAGCAATCATGAAGAGACTGAACTTAAAATATCAAGATGAAAAGTACTAACAAAACCTCAGTTTTGAACATAAGCTGACTTCAGGCTCCTCAGGGAACTAGTAATTAAAGTCCTCTGCGCTGGTTACTTTTCTAAAGGAGCAGGAGGGCAGACAGACATAAAAAAAAATTAAAGATATGGGTGATCACCAATAGGAGGTCAAGTGCTGGATTCTGCACCTGGGACAGGGCGACCCTGGATGTGTGCATAGGCTGAGGAATGAGGCGCTAGAAAGCAGTGCCACAGAATGAAACCTGTGTGTCCTGGTCCCTGGCAAGCTGAATATGAGGCAGCAGTGCCCTGGCAGCCAGGAGGAACAACCCTGTCCTGGGGGCATCAGGGCCAGCATCACCAGCTGGGCAAGGGAGGGGATTGTCCTGCTCTGCTCTGGGCTGGGGCAACCTCACCTCGAGTGCTGGGGACAGTTCTGGATGTCACAAGACAAAAAGGACATTAAGATATTAGGCAATATTCAAAGGAGGTCCACAGAGATGGTGAAGGTTCTAGAGGGGAAGCCAAATGAGGAGCACTTGAGGTCACTTGGTCTGTTCATCTTGGAGAAGACTGAGGGGACACCTCATTGGAGTCTTTAACATTCTCAAGGGGGGAAGAGGCGAGTCAGACACTGGATCTCTTCGCTCTTGTGACCAGTGACAGGACTCAAAGGAAGCGATATGAAATTGTATGGAGGAGGTTTAGGTTGGATGTCAGGAAAAGGTTCTTCACCCAGAGGGTGTTTGGGCACCAGAACAGGCTCCCCAGAGAAACAGTCACAGCACCTAGCTGTGTTGTTGGGGCTTTCCTGTGTAGAGTCAGGAGTCAGATTTGATTATCCTGATGGGTCTGTTCTAACGCAGGATATTTTATGAGTCTATGATTCTGTTGTGATAGTCTTATAAATTTAAAAGCCACAGGAGAGATAATTAAAAATGGTGAATCACCTCATGAAGCTTTTTTAAGAAAAGCATAAATAAATTCAGAGAGATACCATCCACAAATGAGGAATTTAAAATACAAAGGAATTTTATATATTACTGTTTTTTAAAAATGCTTTGAGAGATTAATTTTCAAGGAATTACCCTTAAAAAAACCCTTCAAGAGATCTGAGTAATTTGACATGTCTTCTAAGAATCACTTTTTCAGCTAATACTCATATTTCAGAAGGAAACAATAGTATCATCAGTTGACTGATTTTTATTTTGGAATAGAAAACATCGCATAGTCTAATTCCCAGCATTGTCTTTCTTGCAAGTTATACTAAAGATGGAAAAAAATAGCATAATTAGTCTGTTAAACTTAAAATAAGAAGATGCACCTTTAGAGTGCGAAATCGCCTGAAAAAAAAATATAACCTTTATATGTTTTTAGAACTTTCCTCATTTTAAAATTCCAGAATGAATTGTCTTTGGGAATTTAGGGCACTCTTGAGAAGGATGAATTTTCATTCTGACATTTATGATAAAAGATTCCATTTTTCATTTGTTTTGACTTAAAATTTTAAACAGCATGAGATTGATAATGGTTATTTGACAAGTAGAAAATATGACTTGGATTTATAGAATTAGTTCACATTTTTTATTTCTTGTCTAACATATTTAGAGTGATTTTTTTCTAGTTGTACACGCTTTTGGAATAAAAGTTACCAGCCTAATAGATGAATATACTTAAAATCAGGCAGTGACAAACATATACACACTGTGCTGTTACAGCCTTGCCATGAGTGGTACATATGAAGCTAACATTTGCAGTAGTAAACACAATTCTTGGAGTTGCTCTCATCTGGAAATGTGGTTAGAGCCACAGCTATAAATAACATTAGAAAGATAGGACACCTAATAAAGAAACAAAATTTTGATCACAAGCATTTTAAAAACTAGCTTAACACAGAAAACCAAAGGAAATTAAGGTTCTGTGAATAAAATATTTCAGAACCAGAAAGGTTTGAAATATACCCAAAAAGGGGGATTAAAACCTAATGAGGTTAGATGTTGATGCCAAAAATATTGATATATTGTATTTAATAGTAAAAAGCGAAAGAAAAAGAAAGAAAGAAGCAGATAGAGAAAGAGCCATTCTTGGGAATTGGGGGCACAGGGAGATGGTGGCATGAGTTAGGTGGAAGCATATCACCCTCTGGGGATCCAAAAGGTGTCTTGTTAATCCCCTCCGTCTGGTCTTCTTGATGGTGAGAGTCCCTCACCATATGCTACTGCTACTGCCACTGCAAAATATAGAATCTCATGGATTAATATACATTTGGGCCAGGTGAGAATGCCCAAGTGTCTTCCCTAAAGCTAGGCTTGGCACTGTCCCTTGCAACCCTGTGGATCTGTTGCATCATTTGCAGTGCTCTGGTGCTGGCCCTGGGGGACCCCTTAGCGGGGGCTGGCCTTTGATGGGCCAGGACACCCCCACCACTGTCCTTCACATGGATGCAGCTTTTCCCAGGGGGAAGGGACCTCACAGCTGAGCTGGTCTGCACAGCAGAGCGTGGGTGTGAACTGTCTGGGACCAGAGGCTTTTTCACCACACACCCAAAAACTCTCCTTCCCCCCCCACCCTCTGGTGTGAGGGTCTGTTGGAGCCTGGCAAGTGATGGCCCTGGGGCTGTGGTCTCCACCCCAAAGGTGCCAAGCTTCATCCCTCTGGGAAAGTAGTCTTATCTTCATCAATGGGTAGATAGCAGTTCAGGGCTCCATTTAGGGTTTTGGTGGTCTTCTCTGCAGCTTTTTTACACTTTTTCTATAATAAGCAAGAGTCCTTCATGAAGACATTTAAGCCATAAATTATAAATTTAACTCTTTCACAAAGCAGAATCTGCATAGCTGATCCCAACTAACTACATAACGCAAATCACATTAGTCAGCTCCATTTAGGTGAGAACCAAGTTCTTCCCTTTCCTGCAGGTCACCCACAGCTAGCCACAGGTCAGTGCTCCCAGCCAAGACAATTATTACTGGTCTATTGATAGTGTCTAGAAATACCACTTTGGGGGAAACTGGTAATCAAAATAGGTTTTTGTTTTTTGGTGGTTTTGGTTTTTTTGGGTTGTTTTGCAAAGAACCATATTACTTGGAACAATATTGTTTTTAACTTACAGGGACTACATCAAAGTGGAATTCAAAGATTTTTTTTTTTTGTTATGTATAGTTTTCTGGTAGTTATTTATTTGGAAATATATGTATGATCTGAAGTGTCATATACAATGTAGTTGAAGGCCTTTAGAGAAAAGGCTTAATAATATAAGGAAGCTTGGTACCTGTGACCCCTATTGACACATCTCCTTTAACTCATAGTTTTGAAACACATTATGTTCATAATTTTACTTTATTTGTTGCTTATTTCCCATCTCCCGCTGCCTATAAAGAAAGAATTCCTGGTAGGAAACATTCATCTGAAGAGTATAAAAAAAGTCACCAATGGAGTTCAATTCTAGTTTTGGCTAGAGGCCTAGCTAGTAAGCCAGCCTTTTGATTTTAAAATGTTGATTGGATTGACAAACAAGGGTTCAGCTCCCTGCTCTTTCACATAAATCCTGTGTCACCACTGGCAAATTGCTTATAATTTTATTGTGTCTCAGCTCCCTTTGTGAAGGTGTAGTTTTTAGTAATTCCTTGCCTCACAGAAGTACTGTAATGGTAAATACATCAATAATGGTGAAGGAAAAATATTCTAGTAAAAGAAGTCATAGAGTTATTTTTGGTTATTTTTTTCCTTGATGGTTAACTCATTTTAAGTCAATAGCCACCTCTTTCTACTGCAAATGGATGACTTTTTCCCACAAGTGCTGTCATAAGAGATTTCAGTCTATCCTCTGGATCAGTAATGCTCTTGCAAAACAATTCACTATGCAACCACTTCCTCATGATGATATCTCATAAAGATTTTCTGTCATTTACAAATGTACAAAAGAGAATTAGGAAAAATGGGAAAAAAAAGTAAAATCCCCAGTACAATAGAAAACTAACATACTTTATTAAGTTTACTATAACAATGTTGAGGTCTTCATTTTATTTGGCAGCGGGCGATCATGCTAATATTTATTTATTCTCTGCTTAAAAATTCATTCACTGTAGAATTTTATCTGTTCAGGATAAGAAACCCATTTCTCACATTATAAAAATCTCTTTTTGTCTTTCATAATTTTCTTGCTGTAGGACAAAGCATTTCAGTCTTTTCTTCTTTTACCCTGAACTAATTTGTTTGTATATGACTAGACTTATCTATGTCTTTCATCCAGGGTCACTCACTGTGATTTTTAAAACTCACTCTTCAAAGCTTCAGTGTGTAATCAGGCCCTCTGATCACCATCAGCCTCTACATTACAATTAAATTCTTATTCTCAGAGGCTTCTTAGCTTTCTTGTCTCTGTTTCATCAGTGATAGGCCTGTTTGACAAGCTTTATTTTAGAACACCATTAATTATTTTTTTTATTCTAGTAACTGTTTTGTTACTATTATTATCAACAATAACAACAATAACAACAACAAAAGCAATAATAATAACAATAACAATAATAATAACAATTTACTTGTACTGTAGTATTAGTCTTTATTTTGCCCATCTGAATTTATTTTATAGGTGCTTTGTCTTTAGGCCAGAGGTTAGAAAACTTTGGCCTATTGATGGGTATTGATGGGTAACAATGGGAGAGCACAGGCCTAGATTTTTAGGTAACCATCCCTTTTTATCTTTTCCCTCTTTTTCTCTGTACTCAGATTGTCTCATTAAGTCACTTTTACAGAGAAGAGTTTTGGGGAATATGCTGGTAATACACTTCAACTTTTGGGAAGCCTTTAAGATTTTAATAGCACCTTCAAGAATGTGAGGATGGTTCTTGAGATGCTGGCCATGGGGATGCAATTAGGCCTAATTTTTGTATATTAAATTATGTATGCATAGTAATCTCTCATTGGAAAAATAGAATTTCTTAATCAGACAAGTGACTACTATTCATTTAGAACACGTAAAAATTTAAGTGTGTGTTTTATCTTTGAGTATCACAAGTAGGATTCATTCTTAATGATGTATTCTGCAGAATACAGAGTGAGGCAGAATTACATCTGTGTGATGTTGTGCCTATCAACTGGTAACCAGATGTTATTACAGTCCTTACTAATTATCAAGGTGGTTTTCTGGTGGTATACTTGCTTACTACAGACAAATGAAGCCAGAAATATAACCAGAATCAGATGGTCTTGTACTTGGCAATTGTACCAGATGGCCAAGTACAAGTATCCCAGTTGTACTTGGGGTATACCTGGGGTGCCAAAGATACTCAGTCACTGGCTCGAAGAATTGAGCTGTATTGTGTATCCTGCAATGGAAATTGCCTGGTTTATGTATTGTATTTATCTCCACCCTCATTAAAGTGGGCTGAATCTGGAATAATCCTGCTGATCTCAGAGAAAATGATGTGTGATCTTTCCACATATATGATTATCATTAGAAGAAAGCACCACATCTTTTATTAATCTACTTTTTTCTTGGGTTTTTTTTTAGTGAATTTTGGTCTGAATATATTATTAAAAGAAGTTATATACTTTCCACTGCAAATGTGAAATAAAGCCTGCAAACTTGGAGAATAATTATTCACAGGCACACTTATAATTAACAATGATGGAAAGGCTTTACTTAATATTGTCACACATAAGTGAAAGACTTAAGGCGAAAGTAATTAAGACATGACAGAAACAGAAAGAGTCATTGGTGGCCAACATGAGATTGAACAGTTCTGATTTTATATCATAGGGAAAAGAGGATGTAGAAAAGTTGTGAGGGCACTTAAATTTAAATTATTTAGCATGGCTGAGTTGCTAAAATATTTCAGAATTAATCATTACAGAACAGTTACAGGAAAGCGCGGAGAAGTGGAGGGAGAAAGAATTAAAACCCCATCACTAGAGGACAAGTTTGCGAATGAAATGAGAGTAAAGATAAATTGCTCCTCATTGCTGATGTACTACACTTGAACTGGGTTTAAATGACTTTACTTCAAGAATAGCATATACCTAGTGAGCAAGTGGACACATTAAATAAAAGTTTTCCATCATGTCTAAGATGGAAAAAGACCTATAAATTCTACAGAATTAATTTTAAATAAGATCACAGGCTCCCCTTTGAAAGTCACAGAAGCTTAAATGTGATCTGAAAAAGATGTCATTGAAGGTAATCATAATTTGTACACACGAATTGTACACATACATATACTTGACTTTCAAATGCCATGGAAGTTTAAGCACACAGCTTTAGTCGTGAACACATGCGGGGTTCTCACAACCGTGTCTTTGGAAAGGGACTCAAGACAGACAACTGAAGTTCTGTGACTGTGAGAAATGTGATGAATCTAAAAAAGAATCAAACATTCTCTACTGGAATAAATTGCACAAAAGCAACAGAAAAAGACAGGATTTTTTAAAGGACAAGTGTCTTGGGGTGACTTTATTTTTAAGATAGTTTTGAGAGCTAGAGAAGTTGAAACTTCTGGATGGGAGTGTTTTCTCTTGACCAATGACTGGACATCTCTGAGAGTTATCGGTGGTTTTAACCATTGAGAAGTGAGATCAACTTGTGAACACCACCTTAAGATGTAAGGCCAGGGCTCTCTTGTTCTCTTTGGTTTCTGGCTTTTGAAGAGGTAACAGAGCTCCGGTTCAGCCTCCGTCCCCCCCCACCAGGCTGGACAAGGCCGTGGAGTGGGGGGGTTGGGGGAAGCGGGGCTGGTTGGGCCAGGCCGGTTCCCCAGCTCAGCTGCAGTTTCTGCTGCTGCTGAGTTTCACCAGAGACTGCCGAGTAAGGAGAGGCCATCGCAGACAGCTCCAGCCACTGCTCCAGCAGAGATCACAGAACCAGCCACAAGGCCTAGGCAAGATTTTAACCCTTTCATTATCCAGACGAGACTTGCAGATTAATCCTTTTTTTCCCAGAGAGAGAAAGAGAGTAATCAGCATGTAAAGAGACTTTATAAACTATCAGAGACAGTAAAGAAAGGAATTAAGCCTCAGAAGAGGTAGAGAATAAGGAGATGCTTTAATAAGCTGAAATATTTTTCTTTTAAAGCTATGGAGATGGACAACAGTGTTCTGAAAAAACTCTAATTCATGACAGAGTATATTGAGAGGAATGGAGTGTTTAAAAGTGTGGATTTTGAGCAAATAGTGAAGTGGTTGTGATACTGTGAGATATTAGAACAGAGGGGGAGAAGTAATAGTTGAAGATTTGTGGCCTTTGAGAGGCAAAGAAAAAACTTCTGTTTCCAGGGAGGCTCACAAAAAACAGATGAAGAGAACTTTTGCCTTTGAATAACTCATCCTTAAAATGACATCCCTAGACTCATTTGACCCATAACACACCTCAGAGTGATGTGAAATGGGAGGAGTGAACTGATGGCAGATTTTCAAGCAGCTGGCATCAGAGATATAGAAAGCTATAAAGAAAAATAGTTCTCTTGTGAAAAAACTCCATAGATTAGCAGAAGACTTCTTTTTCTCTACAAAGACTGATGAGAAGACTCTAGCAAAAATTCGGACTGTTTTAAACACCAAAGTTTTTTTGTCTCTATGTTTTCATGTGAACAAGAGAATAGTTGGGTAGTGGGGGAGAAAAGAGTTGTTCTGGAAGTTTTATTATGGTTTCTTATTCTTGTAGTTTTTGTTAATAAACTTTCTTTATTCCTTTTAAGTTTTAACCCTGTTTTGTTCTAATCCATATCTCTCAGCAAGAAATAAGTAATTTTTCTAGTGATTTTTTAGTTGCTGCTTTAAAACCACGACATTTATTTGTTGCATTGGCCGGGAAACAAAATTAGCAAATCTAAACCACTACAACAAGGCAGTAAAATCACAAGAATCTGAAGGCTTTGATGTGATCAGTAGGTGCATAGGCCACTAGAGCCTTTCACAGCTTGATTGCAGCACTCTGAGGGCAGCTGCAGGCAAAATTGCTCATCTTGATACTGATAGCAGTTTCATGTCACAAGTGGAGAAAAGTTAATTATATGAACATCAGTCTGTGATGCAGAAGGGATTCCCTGTTGCAGTGAAGACCAGATGATAAAATAATTCTAAAACACCATTGCTTACAACTGGCATTCAGTGATGTATGAGCCACAACAAAAAATGGAGGGTATGTTTGCAATAATGTCATCTGAAATGCAGTTCTGCTTTGAACAGTTGCAAATTCTGTATGGTTGTTTACTAGTTAAAATGCTTAATTCATGCAGTTCCAACTTCATGCCTTCTTCCTTTGGCAAATTTTTTTTTATTCATATCTTCGTCCTAGAGCTGATTATTCAAAATAATATAAGTATTTTCCTTTTCTTGGTGTGCGAGTTTTATTCCTCACTAATCTTAACCTTCCTGCCAAACAGCAGTAGAACAAGAATATAAGACCCTGAATGAAAACTCTGCAGCTACAAATACTGTTAACT
Organism: Parus major; assembly: GCF_001522545.3. NCBI lineage: Eukaryota > Metazoa > Chordata > Aves > Passeriformes > Paridae > Parus > Parus major. Next base: position 66,366,711 of record NC_031799.1, on the reverse strand, counting down.
AATGAATTAAATCTATTTTAGAGGAACAAAAATTCCAGCTAACAATCTTATGCTTGCTCAAAGGAAGGAATTAATTTGTACCGGTATCAAGAACTTGTCTGTGGTATCTTCCATTATGTTGGTTTCTGTAATTCCTGACCATGGTTTGATGTCTTGAATGTGTGTAATGACAACAAGAATTGACGACACATTTCAAACACTTGCAAGTGATGCTCCAAACCAATGTTGTTTGTTATCTATACTCACTGAATATTTTCCATGAGTGTAAGTTGCTCCCTTTAGTTAATTTTCAAATATTTGACTGTCCTTGGTAAAAAGAGTAGTCATAATCTCCTCAGGGATGCCGGGGAGCTCATACAAGATGCCAAATGCAAGATAGCTTTGAAACAGCTGGTGATTGGTGTAGTGAGGATCACTAAATCCAAAAATTAACAATTTGAATGCTAGAAGTATGCAATATGTCACGCTAATATGACTAATTTTCATTTTTGCAGCTTAGAGCCTTAAAATTATTAACAATATTAACAATTAAAAATTTAATTATTATTTAAATACTATCAATAATAATTTTCAGCACATTTATTAATTATTAACTAAGAAAATTGTTATTATTAAAAAGTAACCTGATCTTTCAGATCAAGTTTTTGACTTCATATATGACTGCAGAAGAAGCTCATCATAAGCCCTCAAAAAGAGTTGTGAATACAAATTGTACTTGCACTACATCCAAAGGATGTTTATCTGACTTGGAGAAGGAACTACAAACACAAACAATAGGAGATGTTTTATTGTATTTTTTGATTTTTTTTTAATGTAGTTAAAAGAAAATAGATGAAAATTTTCTGAAATCTAAATATTTCAAGAAACATCTTGGTCTTAAAAGAAATTTTATATATAATAATAAAAAGCTCAACACTACTAAAATATACCAGTCTTGTACTTTTAATGGAAAATTTTTATCATTCATTACAAAAGTATTTTTGAGAGCAAGCATGTTGGTTTTCATAAATCTAACTTAAAAGGTGGACATAAGATGACTTATTCAAATTGCATGAAAGGGTAATATCTCAGTGACCTTAATACTATCACTTTGGCCGACACAACTCCATTTGGGAGAAACTTTTGACTTCTGGCTAGGGAATTTCTTTTTTATAACTGAATGATCTACTATCGAGAGGTCATTAATGAAAACAAAAAGGGCCCACTCTAGCAATGACCATCCAAAATGCTGAAGACAGAATAATACATAGGGAAGAACAAAAGGCAGGACATTTGAATATATCAAAACCTTAGTAATAAAAATAAATATAAAATAAATGTGCACATGTCCAAAGGAATTGCTTTTATGATTGCTATTTCATTTTAAATTTATTTTTAATTGCATTTAAAATTAAAACTACAACTAATTTTATTTTTAAGTGAAATTATAGTTTTCTCATTTTCCCCTTCTTGGGGTATAATAATAGATTATGGGAGAAAATCTTGAAGAAAGTGGTCCAATGTTTTGAATAGCAATATTATCCTACTTTTATTTTTTGCTCTAAAAAAAAAATTGTAGTATTCTTTGCAAATCAGTTATTTTCTCTGCATTTAATTTCTGTCAAAATTTAATTTTGGCTTCTGTGATCTTGGGCCTGGGCCAGCTGGGAGTAGTATGGCAAGTAAAAGGGATGGGCACAATTGACTGACCCGAAAAATAAAACTGCTTTAATGGCAAAACAACAAACAGCAAAAGGTGAACACATAGTACAGGGTCAAAACAAAAGGCAAAAATTGGGCGGGTACAACACTATGTATATGGAAGGTCTGGGGGCTGGTCCGAAGGCAGGGTTCCAATCACAAACCAGGTTAAGGAATGTGAAAGATAATGTGGCAAACAACAACCAGTCAGGGGAGAGAACTAAGAACATTCTGGAAGCATAAACTTATATGAACAGGTCTGCTGAATAGATGCCCAAGGCTGGTTCATTATCAGCCCCACAGATTTCCTGGTACATGAAATAAGAATAAAGCACTTTCCAGTTTGTAGAAAAGTTTTCTCAGATTAAAGGTTATGGGCTTAGCTTCAAGGCATCATACCAAAGAGCACACATGATATGAATTAAACATAGCAAGATTAAACACAGCTTTTTCACACACACTCACTCACACACACACACACACACACACACACACACACACACTCTCACATATTGGTGTCTAATAATGCTCGCTCGCTGTGAAAGACTTCTCTAGGGTCAAGCTGTTCAGGTATAAGCAATTTATTGTAAGGGTAAAGAGAGGGAGAGACCTGTGTCTGCCACCAGCCTCGGCGTTTATGTAGCCCGGGAGAGGGGAGAGAGTGAGGTGAAAGAGGGAGAAACCAGAGGGAGAGAGCAGGGAAAACTAGAGAGGGGTAGGAGCAGGGAGAGGGGTAACAAATAAGACAGGGGTAGCAGTTCAGAGGTGGGGAAAGGGGTAAGGGCTAAGAGCTCAGAGGTGAGAGCTAAGAATTAAGAGTTGAGAGCGAAGTTCTTGTTACAATACAATATATCTTTTTCTGTAGTGAATATTCTAATTCCCAGTAACCAATCACTACGAGATACACCCACTAAAAAATTTACATACAGCCTCTGAGCATCCCCATATTTACATACAGTGTTGCATTTTAAACTCTAAAAGCTTTACAAACTCTTCCCTTGCTTCTTGGCCTTTGGACTTTCCATCAGCAGAAGGACATTGTTTCATCAACAGGGATTCTCCTTTAGCTGGCTAGGCTATTGTTCTTTGGTCATATAGTAACCAGTACTCAGCTTCATGACTCAAAGCAGGCTTTCATTTCTACTTTGATTCTAGCCCTCATATTTTCAGAATCTTCTGCCAAACAATCACTTTCATAAGGTTTCCCTGTTTCATCCTCCCCAACACACACACTCACAGACACACACACACACACACACACACACACACACACACACACATGCTCTGCAATTCTGAGACTCAAGTTATTGGAGCCTATTGATTCTGCTGAAACATGGGATGTGTTACTTTTAATACCAGAGGTAATGAATGTCACAAAAAGTCACTTCTTACTGATATCTACAGGCTTGGCATGATTACAGTTCGATAAGAGTGTGATTTTCTTATCAATGAAAGAGCTATTACCTTTAAATTATGATTGATAAGTATTTGTTGCTTTAGTCAACTTGAAATCGTTCTAAAACTGCATTTGGGCCAAATCCTGAGTTCTTCATCACAATGGATCACAGCAGGGAGGTATATTTGCAAGGCTTATATTATTCAGCTATTAGAATGTATAGGGCCTTTTACATCAATTATTTTTGTTATAAAAATTAGTTAAACTAACTAAATCATGATTATAAATACAGACGCTAAATATAGAAACTATAATTAATGTGATTAAAATCTAGCTTCTGTAACTTTAATTTTTCGGTCCAGAAACTGTGATTAATGGAGTTTGCAGAGTGTGAAAATGCTGAAGTCAGTGAAGAGTCTATAGAGCAGTTAATTTGCCTTTTATTAGTACTATATGCTCTGTCAAAAATTGTTATGCTGAACAAAGGCTGTATCAAGTATGTTTACAGAGCATGAATCCACTGGCTATAGGTTTCTTGAGCAGAACTTAGTGTTCTGAAATATTTGTAGTCAAATTCTTGCAGTCTTTTGCTTTCAAAAAGTAAAGATCAGTATTTATCTTCTTAATAGAGAAGATAAATATTACAATAGAAGGGATAATTTTTTCCCTTCTGCCAAAAGTGCTCATCATTCAGCATCTCTTGATATTGTCTTTTAGTCATATTTTGACATGTTTTTGGTTGTCTTACAGATTTTTCCGTATCTTAACATGTTTGAATAATATATCAGCTGTACTATACAACTGTCCAAATAATTGATTTTAAAATTAACTTTTCCATTTCTTATGAGTTTATTCTGTGAACAAATGCATTCTGTCAAATTTCAATATCTTTGTAGGCATTATATTCTCCATTTTTGATAATTCCATAATTGCACATTTGCTTATTAAGTTCACCAACATAATTCCCTGATGAAGTTCTGCCCATGCAATATGAAACTCATAAAATATCATGTTTTCTGTAATGTAGCTCAAATGAAATAGGAGTGTATTCAAATTAAATTTGCTAATATTTGTAAATTTTTCACATTTGTCAAATCATCTTCCAAAATGTTGTTTTAGAAATTTATTTGCCTTTAAAATACTGGGAGGAACTTGAGGCTAACTACCCATTTTCATGGGTAATAATATTAAATTTTAAATATCTGTTATATTCTACTTGGATAAATGGATTACGAATCCTGTCATTCATAAAATATACTAACTTTTGCTAAACTAAATATGGACACAAAAACTACAGAAAAACTGCTTTTTTTAAAGAAAAGAAAAAACTAGAAAAAAAGATAGGAGCGATACTCTTTGTCATATTTTCTAGGACATCCATTGAAATAGGAAGAAGGTAATAAAACACAATCAAATAGAAGTTCCAAATCTCACCCTAAATGCTATGCCAAACAGGACATGACGCTTAACAGAGAATAACAATATTATTAGCAAAACCTAACATCAAAGTAGGATTAGAATTTGGTCCCTATGATTATTCCAGGCTTTGCCATCTTTCTATAGTGGAAACTCCAATCAAAGCAAAGCTGTTAGCCTTCACAACATGTCGGGCTGAATAAGACTTGGAATTTGAAAAAAAGAGAATAACTTCTTCAAGAGAACAGTGTCCCACTGGTAGTATATTTAGGAAACATGTCTTGGCTTCAAAATGTTTATTCTGCACAAGGATGTGAGGTGCAAACAAATGCAGGGAGATGGAAGTATTACCCAACCAAGAGAAACACCACTGCTTTAGGAATGTTGTGTTCAAAGAAGCATGAGCATCATCATCTGTGGGTAAGAGTAAACTAGTAAGCCTGAAACTGCAGATTTCTCTTGTCAATAGCAAGCTGAGTGTTGTGGGAACCAAGGACATGAAGGCTGTGATTATGTATAAATGCAGAAGATCACTTGAAAGCTTCAGCTGAGCATACTTGTTCTGTAGGTTGCAAAACACAGCTCTTGTCTGTTGTGTCATCCCTTAGAAAAACTTAACCTACATGTAGAAAAATCCACAGTTCCCACCTTCCCAAGGGTTGCCAACTGCTTAGATATATTTTTGCTTTCAGGTGGAGGACCTGTGTTTGAAGTGCCCCTGCCCTTGCCTGGCCAGGAATTCTTGAAGCGAAAGAAAGGGGAAGACACAGTGAGTCAACACCTTGCCAAGAACATGGGGTACTGGCAGGAGTATGCCAAGGTGCTGCTCTGCAGCGATATAGACCAAGATCAGCCTTGACCAGGGGTATGTCCATGCAGTAAATCTTTCTTTTTTAAGCAGGATCCATCTCTTCACACCTCAAAAGAAAATTAAAAGAAACCAGAGCAAACCCTGATTAGTAACAAGCCTCTCTGACCATGCACACTGCTCCCCCACCCTAAATGGCAGTGGGTGGCTGTGTCAAGGGCAGAATGCAGCCCTTTGCTGTCAGCTTGGAACAAAGATCTCTGTCTGCTCCTGGTAAAAGCTGTTTCTATTTAAAGAGGGGGATTTTGAGCTTTAATCCTTTGTTCCATCATGTTGAAAAATAAAAAAGTCACAAAACCATGCAGAATGATCAAATGAAATCTGGATTGAATTGAGTGTGTAGGATTTATTTTCTTTATTTTTTTTTTTTATTAAAGAAGAAAACTGATTCTTTAAAACTATCAGGATTCTGCCCTCCCCGTAAGAAAATAATGTTAAACTCTAATAAAAACTGTGTCTTTTAAAACATAGCACTCTTACAGATGTGCGTAATAAATTATTCCTGACTGCACACTACCCTAGATTATTTAAAACATATGCCTGAACTGAATCTGATATTTTCCTTGGAGTGGACACAACTCTTACAGACAGCCGTAGTTGCAAAGTGCATGCTTGATATGATACATAATTTTAGGCTTTTTCTATGTAACATACCAAGTATTTAAAAATAATGTACATATATGGGCAATAGCTTTTTAGCTATTTGTAAGAATGCTTCATTAAAAAAAAAGCAGCAAGAGTCCTCTTCCTCTCCCCTTAGATTTCTTACTTCCTTATTGTGAAAGCAAGTGAAAACTTCAACTTTCTCATACTGTTCACTGTATGAAATGATATTTTTCAAGTTTACAAGCTGTAGGATTAATTGTCATTGCATTTGGCTTGGCAAGCTAGGATCAGCAAGCATTTTTGTTAACAAAAGTAAATATGAGAGAGAATTAGTGGGGAAGTAATCATGCAAGGTATTGAGCAATATCTGGAGGAACTCAAGCCTGAGGGAATTAAAGGTGCTCAGTGCTTTCAGTGATTGCTGCATTTCATAGGCCAAAGCAAATACTCAACAAAAACTTTACAGGTCCATTAAATTTTCATGGCTTTCTGCTGCACTAGGACAATCTACGTGTCCTTTACTTTCTGTGAGTTTTGAGGCTTTCTGTCTTTCGTGTTGCAAATCTCCTGTTATGTTTAACTTCTGATAAGTCTTGCTGTGTGTCCCTGGGTGATCTATTGGTCTACTGTTTACTAGAGTTCTAGATATTGACCAGCTATTAATTGAAGACTTCATTTTCATAAAAAGAAATAAATTAACAAAGAATAAATAAATTAATAAATAATATAAGAAAGAAACTAATAAATAAAAAACCCCGAATAAATAAGAAATAAATAATTATTTTAAAAATTATTAATAAATAATTAAGAAATAATAAATAATTTAATAAATAATAAATAAATAATAAATAAATAAAATATTTCTAAGAGTAATTAATTAATTAATTAATAATTTGGAAAAAATTAAAAGCTGGGAGATGTATTTAAATTGATACAAGCGAGTAGAAAATATTATGTATCACCCTCTTCTCTGATCAGTTTTTTTCTCTTGGAAATGTTTCAGGAAAATGGCAGGTACATGTGTGATGCCAGGCTAATGTAAATTTTGCACAAAAAGTTTGCACTTCAAATTGAAGAGGCAGCATTTAGTCATAGCTACATTTCTTAATATCTATAAAATATAGAGACAGAGACACCTTGCCATTGACTTGAAGTAGGTAATAGGTAATTTTAAGTGAGTGTGCTGGGTTTTAGCACCAGCTAAAATCACCAGGGCACTTACTCATTTCTCACCGTGAGATATGGATTAGAAGAAAGGAAAAACCGGCTTAAAACTTAAAAGGTAAAAAGAAACTTTATTAACAGCACTACAAGAAACATCAGAATGAACCCTCCAGATCCTTTTCCCTCCCCTATCCCAACTCTTTCCTTTCCCAACTGACCATGCGTAGACAAAACCTGGGATGTTAAAGCAGTACCAACTATACAATAGTCTTTCATCAGTTCTTATAGGGAGAGAAGGGAAATTCCTCTTATTCCATGGAGACTTCTCCACAAACAGTTCACTAGTGGCTTTTCATTTCCACGAATAGCAGCTGCCTGGGTAAAAAGTTCTGCATCATGACATTTCCTCCCATTTCCACAGCCCTCCTAGAGGTGTGTCCATGGGCCATGAATTCATGGAGTATTGTTTTAAGGATGACTTATTCAAAGGCAAAGGTTCTCTCCATTTGTCTCTGTGATCATCTCTGGGAACAGAGGTTTTCTTCTTCTCTCCCTAGGAGCAAAGGGTCTTCATCACTCTCATCTCTCTGTCTCTCTCTTCGAGTATCTCATGGGATCACAGCTACTCCAACATCTGCTTGGCTTCATCAGTGGATGGCTCTGCTCAGATCTACAGTTTGAATGCTTCATCCCCCCATACTCTCTCATGAATTAAAGGAGATATTTCAGTATATCTTTGTCCATCTCCATGGTACTACCAAAAGAGCTTCCATCCTCATCAGGCCATCTCCTTATTCTCTTTCCATCTGAGGCTTGACTCTTTACTGACTTCAGGGTTTTCATGCTGTCTTTCTACGTGTCGTCAATCTTTTTTTCTCTCTGGAGAGAGGAACAAGGTCTGCAGGTCTCATCTGTGTAGTGAAAGGGTTAAATCTTGCTTACTGGCCACAGCAGTCATGGTGTTGGATTTCAGACCATGCTGGGATCCTCTCTCCATCTGGCAGCCGCTGGGAGTGGGGGGTTCAGCCTGGAGCCATCAGTGCGGGCCCAGGGTGGGAGGGTTTGGTGTCTGTGAGTGTCAGCAGCATATATAATATAGCATAACTTCACATCGTCACTTCCTTCCTCTTACACCATACTGGTACACTATTGGCTAACGGCTGTTAGAGGAGGGGCCTTATTTTTCCATTACATCGCCAAATATGCCGGCCGCCAGACCCTAACTACCTACATACTGTGGCAGTAATTTTGTTAGTTAGAAATTGTAGGTTCCACATAAAGCTTGTGATTGTTGATCTTCTGGAAAATAAAAATGCATAAATAAAATATGTCAGACTTACTTCCTAGGACTCTTCACTTCCTAGTTTAAAAATATGTTTCCATCAGTACTCTCACTTAGGCCAGAAATGTTTTTGAGTAAAGCTAGCTTAATTATTTAGAAATCCCACTGTTTTTGGGAATCTATTTGAATGGATAAAGCTCATTAAAAGTACATATAAATGCTTTGGTTTCTTTGACACCAACCCAGATAGATGAGGCTATTTAAAGAGAACCATGTTGAAACAGCTGTCTTCCTGGATTTTCCAAGTTGTATACTTTCACGGGATTATCATCTGTGAAAACACGTTAATTAAAAGAACATTTTATTGCTCATTTTTGTGCAATCATACTTATGCTCAGGTGGGTTCTGGCTCATATGGTCTCTGAAGGTCCATAACATTCTTCGCACATTTTTTTGTAAAGCACCAAGAAAAAAAGTCATATTTGTATTGCACAATTTATTTAGATTTTAATGCATTTTGTCTCCATAAACAGTTTCTAAAGTGTAGACTTTCTGTATTTCTGTTCTGTTAATCCTTTTTTTTTGTTAATTAGTATTTATGGTGCTTTAATACTAAAAGTGCAATATAGAATTCAAAAGGAAAATATTCTGCAATAAAAGTCTCTAGGGACTCCATTTTGAAATCCATGAACATAAAAATATCAGTTTTTCAATTAGCTTTTAGTATATGAAAATAATACTTTAGTTTGGAACCTGTGCAGCAAATGGTTTACAAATAAAATTTTGATCAAATTGCTTAACTTTAATAAATTTTCTTCAAAATATTAACCTCTTCAGAAAGACATCTTCAAATGCTGTACATTAGAATGATGTGCATTTTTGTCCTAATAATCTATAGAAAATTATCAATCAAATAGTATCATAGAAGTATTGCAGTATTTCTAAAATTCTCTGAAGAATCCATAGTCTTGATATAATGACCTGTACAGTTTCAAGTTATAGCTAGTCCCTAGGTGAATACGTTTTTCAGAAAATAAATACATAGAAGTCTTAACATTAATGGAAGAACATTAATTTTTATAAAATAATTTGCTCCAGACTAATCCAGCAAACTCTTCTTTTGGTTGAACAAAAATATATATTTAACTCCTCTGTAAGTCAACCTTGTCAACTTTTTTTTTTAAATTACTGATTATACACATAAATATTTTCTTGTCCTGTTGTGTTTCTAACTATGTGAATAAAATATGAATATAATAAAAGTACCCTAAAGAACTTCTTAGACTAATTTTGTCTGGGGAGAGGAAAGGCAAGGAGCATGAATGTCTTGGGGCAAGAAAGAGAAGAAGAAAAATGGCTTCTATGACGCTAAGAGATAAAACTTCATGTTTCTAGATAAAAGATTTAGGTATCTCAATGAGATGAATAGAATCTAGGTTATCATAAAAGACACTAAATGCACAAAGTATATAAACTGTCTTATAATATGTACCCCACAACGAGTGTTGTTGTTAAAACCTACTTTTAAGGATATAGTCAAAAACCCATGACTGTCTGTCATGATAGTGTCTAGAAAACTTGAGAAAAACTTGTCCTGCACTGAGATAGTGTGCTATCCCATAAACAGCATATTCATTTTTCTGCAATCCTGTGATCTGGAGTGATTAGTGTGAGTTTAACTAGAAAGGAAATAGTCAGAACTCTTTCTTTGGTTTTATTGTTATATTTAGTTCATCATTAAGAAGGTAATTTTTTCTAATTTTTGACTCTTTGAAGCTCTAATAGCATAAACTTTAGCTTTTTCTGTCTTTCTTAGATTCACTGATTCAAATAGTAACACAAAAATGGTATGACCACGGTGGAAGCAATTTAATTTTTACCACCGTATCCCTGCTAAATGTTCTACAATAGATAAATACAGTAGACTTGTATTTATTACAAGTGTCTCTAAATCCTTTGTTGCCTACGCCATCAGTTGTAAAACCCCATCTGCCTTATCATGGGGTTGAAACCCACCACACATCTTCCTGTGATGATCTGTCATAGCTCAGTTCTGGGAGGTGGGGTCCATAACCAGTGGTTGTTGCAAGGTGTGAAATTCTGTCATTGGAGAAGGACAAGAGTCCAGTTTAAGTAAGGAACCAGGAGAGGTAACTTTGTACGAAAAAAGGTGATAACAAAAATCCATTTTCATTTTCACTATCGTTTTGAACATACTAAGTGCAAGGATACCCTGGATCACACATGTCAAATGTAGTTAAGCAGAGTATCTTCCAAAGAAACTCAAATTACCTATGTAGCTGCTGTATTGGGTTTGCAAGGCCAGGTTTTGGTAGCAGGATGGGAAGCTACAGTGGTGGTTTCTGTAAGAAGCTGCTGGAAGACTTCCCCATGCTCCTGGCTCCGGAGCCACCACTCGCCAAGGCTGGAACAGTCAGCTAAGGTAGTAGAGACCACATGATAACACACTTATAAAGGGAAGAAAAAAAAGAGAAAAAAAAAAGTAATGTATACATCATTTCATTAAGAGAAATGAAGATTAAGGTTATATGAGAGGAACAATGGCAATGGTGCAGACACCAAAGTCAGTGGAGAAGGAGAAGCAGGAAGTGCTGGAGCTGAGATTCCTCTGCAGCCTGAGGAGGAGCCTGTGGTGAGACAGCTGTGCCCCTGCCGTCCATGGAGGTTAATGGGGTGCTGAGATCCACCTGCAGCCTGTGGAGGAGACCCATTCTAGAGCAGGACCAAAAGATGGCTCTGAACCCTGTGGGAATCCTGTGCTGGAAGGACCCGACAGGGACTTGCAGATCCATGGAGGAACCTATGCTGGAATGGGTTTTCTGGAAGGACTGGACCCTGTGGAAGGGGACCCACACTGGACCAGTTTGTGTGGAACGGGACCCACACTGGACCAGTTTGTGAAGTGTATCCTGATGTGATGTCAGAGTCCTGGCTAGCTCACACCACGGCACCCTGCCAGGAACAGCTCCTGACCTGAGGATTAAGAGCAGAACCTTAGAGTTGCTGCTTTACAGCACTTTTGGTGTCAGCACAAGGAGGAAGTGAAGGATGAGAGGGAGGATCTTGGTATGGGTTACAGGGAAAGGTTTATTCCATGAAGGGGTCAGGGACCTAAGAGCCCCAAACAGGCATGTACAGGGGTTTTTATATGGGGGAGGTTCAAGACGTGGGTAAAAAATTCCAATGATTTTCAAATTTCAAAAATTCCAATAAAAATTCCAACATTAGGGAATCCAGGAGGGAGGACTGAGGAGATTGCAATCAAGGGACCAATGGGGAGAAGGGCCAGGTGAGGGCAGGTCATGCAGGCCAATGGGTCCTCAAGTATTCAGGGATGTCCAGAGGGGAGGTACCGCAAGGGGCTGGGCTAAGGAGGGATTGACAGGGAAGGATCCAGAACAAGGGGCAGGATTTACAATGACAGATAGGGAAGGCACTGGAATGCAGTGTGGGGATTTACAATGATCGAGAGGTAAAGGGGAGGAATGTAACTTGGGAATAATCCAATTTGAGGAAATACAAAATATGGAAATTGGAACAGACCATTTATATAACAGAATCCAAAATAACAAAATGCACCACAACAGTACCCTATGGGAAGGACTCATGCTGGAGAAGTTCAGGAGAGCTGTCTCCTATGGAAGGGAGAGGGGAAGGACTCCTCACCCTAAGAAGCTGCAGAAACAATGTGTGATGAGCTGATCATAACCACCGTTCCCATCTTCCAGGGGGAAGGACAAAGGTGGTTTTGAGATTTGTTTTGCTTCTTATTATGCTAGTCTGATTCTGATTGGTAATAAATTAAATTTCCCCAAGTCAAGTCTGTCTTGCCCATGATGATAATCATTGAGGGATTTCTCCCTGTCCTTAGGAACCTTTCACTATATTTTCTCTCCGCCGTCTTCTGGCAGAAGGGAATAAGAGGTGGGTACCTGGCACTCAGGATCAGCCCACCACATTGATGACAGATTATCGTTAAGATTTGCAGTCACAAACTGATGACAGAAGATAGTTTTAGCTTCTAGTGCCTTTGTCAAATCTGTACGTAATGCACAGATTTTTACAGGTTAAGCAAAGAGGAAAGAATAGACAATGAAAGAATCATAAAATTCTGAGTTTAACCAGTGAGCACAAAAAGCTATCTGCCATGTTTTTCTTTGCAGTGTGTAGTCTCACATGCGACTGAATACCAAAGCTTCTCAAACAGAAGTGTCTGACTGTTGTAGGAAAATCTCTGCACTTTTACGTCTGTGTAAGGTGAATAACAGGCTGGTCAACCATGGTGCAAATGATAGTAAACATCCACATACAGAGTTTGGCCAGTTAATTTGCATTCTTTTCATTTTCACTCTTTGGCTTTATTCCACTGTGAGTATATCTACTGCATGTGCACCATGTCAAACAGTGTTTTTTAGCCATTGTCATTCTAGCATTTCAAATATTCATACATAGTTCTTAAGAGCACCACAGTGAAAAAAAAAAAAAGTTATTATTTCCTATATAATTTAGCTGTTCAAAGAGCATAATTGATAAGGACTTTTCTAATATCCAGCTTTTTGAAGGTTTAGGATGTGGGAGAAAAATCAAAGTTCATTGATCTTCAGATTCTGTCTGAATAAGGGTTTTATTCCAGGAATTGAATTTTATGTTGAGCATCTGTTCATAAAATGCACCAATAAAAGTAATACTTCTGTGTCCAGGTTTTTTCTACTGTGCTTTTTACACCCAACAGATGGTATACATTATTCACACATAAGAACTCTGTAAAAAATAATGGTAATGGTCTAGGTTAAATGCTAAAGTGCCAAGATGTTCTGAGTTAATGTTGGAAAACTGCATGTAACTCATTCCATCAACTGTCGGTAGAGAAGATTGTGTGATCCAGAAGACTTTCTGCTATAGGCTGGTCCTTTCTCTCTGATACTTGATCATGCTAGTAATAAAGAAAATACACCACATACATATTTGTGATCAGTGTTGACATTCAGGAGCTGAGGCAAATATATTTTTAATTCTGATTTTCAGAATGGAGATGGATGAAAAAGACAAAGCTCAGTTTAAACTTAAAGTGAATGAAAATAACGAAATTTTTTGTACCTGGTTTAGTTTGATTGGCTTGATTTAAAAAATCTGTTTCAAGGTCCCTCTAATTTTTTAAGATATGCTCATAAATTAATAAAAATATTAATAATTTTTCCCTAAGAGTTCTGTAAAACTGATACAATTTTTTTTTCTTTTCTACCAAAAACATAACTTTAGTAGGAAACAAGAATAATAGATTGTTTTCCCACTTAATTTCACTGTTTTTACTTGTAAATGTGTATGTGTTTTCTATATCAGATGTGGATATCTTATTCCAGAATGCTTTGAGACGTTATTTCATATTTCAGCATACCCAAATTTCCTTACTTTTATTCATATTAAAGAGAGGTTTGTAATCCAATAGTTTGCAATGATTTCTTTGGAGATGTTTCAGCCATTCATGTTTGAGGGTACTTGGAGACTCTTAAATCCAGAGGCCATTTGTCTGCTGTGCATATTCACTCACTCTACACCTTAAATGCTCTTGTAAAACTCTCATTGCAAAGGAAAAAGAAATGTTATGTCTAAAGGTTAGCAAAAGCTCAATAATTCTAAAAGAGAAAAAAACCAAAAGCTTTTACATTGTAGAAAATATTTTTGGAGCTGCATGACTCAAGGGATTGCAGTAGGATACTGAACTCTGTTCTGGAACTGGCTAGAGATCAGGGTCATGTCTTGGGCGCAGATAAAGCATGCATATACAATGCTCCTGAGTCAGGTCACATGATTTTTTATTATCTTTTCAATATTGGAATGTGGACAGGAGACTAAGATACTCTAGTATCTGAGTTGTTGGTGGTTTTTATTATCTCTGTAGGAATATGGATCCCTACTAGCTTCAACAACCTGTCCCTCAGCTGCCTTCTCTACTAGAGTGAATTGTCTGTATTGGAACTGCAGTGCCAACAGTTGTGGAAGAAAAGACTGCCCAGGGTTTATGTTTACTAACAACAAAAAAATTAGTTCATCAGTTGAGAAGAATGAAATCTCACATATTTTGACTGATGAAATAAACAGGAATGTAGAAATGATTGTTGAACCAGCTGTGCCACATTAAAGCTTAAAAGTTTTTGATGGGCAATTTATATTTGATAGGCACCTTATTTTTTTTCTTTTTCTTTTGACATATTTGAATATGTTTTTCACATGGGATGCACTGTTATAGTGATACAAGAAATAAAAATATTTGTAATTATTTTCAGATTTTATTTGGAAATTTTATTTTAATCCTTAAAGAGTTATTTTTTCAGTCTTCTGATTTTTATAGTTTCTTCTAAGGAATTAACTTCTGCCTCTCTCCTGTTTCTCTTCTTCAAGGTGCATTTTACAGACTCTGGTCTAACATGCAGGGATAACACATGTGACATTTTTATTTGTACAAGAGAACAGCAATAGGCTAAAAATTTTTGATATGTGATGAGATAAACATATTCTTCATATTCAACAAGTAAGATCTGAGAAATTATGAAAAATGTTCCATTCACCCTAAATTTTCTGGCCTTTCCATTGTATCTCTTGGGAACACAGGGACATACAAGAGTATGCAGGGAAGTCTTGGCCTTATTTGAATCAATTTGAACTGAAACTCCTGTATGAGTGTTTGGGGGCTGTTTGTGGCTTCGGTGTCTGTATTGACCTAAGGTTAGCCCATGTGAGTTTAATTTTGAAATAAACGTCAAAGCTCACATTAAATGTCTTTGCTCATTAGTGATGTATCTCACTGTCATGGGGTGGCTTTACATTTAAGATAGCTTTGGGAGCTAAGGAAGTTGAAGCTGCTGGTGGCTGATGGGAGTCTTTCCTCCTGACCAATTATCGGTCATTTCTAAGAATTGACAGCAGTTTTGACCTTTAAAACGTGGAGTCAACCTGTGAACACCCCCTTAAGATGTAAAGTCAGAGCACTCTGGTCCTCTTTTGTTTCCAGCTTCTGAGAAGGTAACGAGGCTCTGTTCTGGCCTCCTCCTTTCCCCCACCCCAGGCCAGACAAGGCCGCAGAGGACGAAGCGGGGGGGAGGAAAAGAAAGCAGAGCCGGCCAGCCTGGTTTAGTTTCCAGTTTCTGCTGCTGGACTGAAACATGACACCATAAACTCTTGCAGCTTTTCTAAAGCTTTTAACTCTTTTACTACCTGGATAAAACACACAGATTACTCCTTTTTCCCAGAGAGACAGAGAGAGAGAGACAATCAACATGAAGAAGACATCATAAAACCACTAAAAACAGTGAGAAAAGAGTTAAGTTTTAAATGGGGAAGAGAGAACAAAGAGATGCTTTACAGCTGAAATATCTTTCTGTTAAGGCTATGGAGATGGACAATAGTAGTTTAAAAAGACTCCTTTAATTCATGTCAGAGTATATTGGGAAGAATGCAGTGTTCAAAGTGTGGATTTTAAGCAAAAGGTAGAGTAATTGTGATACAGTGAGGTGCTGGAACAGAGTGAAGCGAAGATTTTGAGGCCTTGAGGGCAATGACAAAACTGTTTTCCAGCGAAGCTCACAGAGACAGATGAAGAGAACTTTTGCCTTTGAATAACTCATCCTTAAAATGACATCCCTGGACTCATGGCCCATACACACCTCAGAGTGATGTGGAATGGGAGGAGTGAACTCTGATGGAAGATTTCCGGGCAGCTGGCATCAGGGCAATAGAAAACTATAATAGAAATAGTTTTCTTGTGAGAAACTCCATAGATTAGCGGGAGGAGACTTCTGCTTCTCTACAAAGACTGATGAAAAGATTGTAGCAAGAATTGGGACTGTTTTTAACCACCAAAGTTCTAAAGTATTTTATCTCTATGTTGTCATGTGTACAAAGGAATGGTCAAGTAGTGAGGGATAAAAGGGTTTTCTGGAAGTTTATTCTGGTGTTCTTATTCTTGTAGTTTGTTAATAAACTTTCTTTATTCCTTTTTAAGTTTTAAGGCTGTTTTGCTCTTGCTCTAATCCATATCTCACAGCAAGAAATAAGTAATTTTTTAGTTACTGGTTTAAAACCACGACACTCACCAGGTTGAAAACAGTTACCTGGTTTAAAAAGAGTTTTGAATCTAAAGCTTTCTTGTATGTGTCTTATTCCTGAAAAGAGATCTCCTCTGAGTAAAAAATAAATGGCTCAAGAAATTAAAAACCACCTGGAAAAATGATGTCAATTCAATATAGCACATATTTCCTCCATGAAACACTATTAAAATTTTCAAAAGGTTTTTCCATGCAGGTGTGAGAATATGATCACATAAAAAAGATTATCTATGGTCTTAGAACTGGCATGTGAAACGAGATATTAGGGATCTCCTGAAATGAGCTTGAGGTTTTTATTGGAATGATGAAAAAAGGTTGTATAACTGCCTTGTTACTTTTTGGGGCATATATTTGTAGTTGTTTTCCAAAGGGACACAATATATTAATTACATGTGCTGCTTTTCTGGAAATTCTGCTTTGTAAAATAGACATACTGTGTGTTATAAAATAAAGTGTTCTTTTCCTCCTTTTCCTCCCATTGGCTTTATCCTTCCTTGGATTTGTGCACCATTCAGCTATAATAGCAAAGTATTACTTTGTAGAAAAAAAAGTATAATAAATCATAGAGTGGACCAGCTTTCATAGGTAACATGCTCTATACTTTGGCCATTTATACAACATATAATTCATTCAGAAAGGTTTGGAGTTTTTTAATGAAAAGAACTGCTAGATTTTCATCTCTCTTTTGTGTGCACTCATAAGTCTTTGAAAGTTTGAGTCCAAATTCTGATTCTGTATTTTATGGACCTCTTTACAACCCATGTTCTTTCTCATTTTTCCTCTTACCACACACAACTAGACACTAAATTTGATATCTGACATGAAAGTTCTATTTTGCTCAATTGTAATGAATCAATGATTTGCTATGACTGAGTTACTTGAATAAAGGTAGGCAGACATGCTGTTGAGTTCAGTGCACACAGAACTTTCTCTTGATCATCCAGCTGGAGTGGATGTAGGTCACATTCCCAAGGAAGTTATTTCATCTTATCCTTTGAGAATGTCTTAATGAAAAGCAAGGAATTTCTTGAAAGAGATCAATATTCCAACACATTTGCTGAAAAATATAAAATATTTCTAGTTCAAGTTCACTTAAGGGCAAGTTTTTCAAAAGTAATTTTTTCTTTAATTGGGTATGAATATGTTCTCTGCAATATCAGGAAGAGTTGAATTAGGAGTGCAAAAAGAAAATAATCAAGGATATTAAAAATCAGTGTAAAGGAGTAAAATGTCTTATACCAAGTTTTGTCTATGTGTATGTGCTTTACAAGATTAGTATAATTCTGGTTTTTACTATGTTTTTGGGGTCACAAATGAGCCAAATGAAAAAAAACCCCACATTTTCTAAGCCTTTGAAAACATCATTGTTACAAATACATATCTAGTTATTTGTTCAATTGCTTCCTTTGGCAAATGAAGCATGGTTATTCCATGTTAATATTATCAACACCTCCTAATTCATCACTTTTGTATCACCATTGCAGACCAAAATATTTTCTTTGAAAGAACAAAAAATTAAAAAATCTTATGTGACCAATTCCATCTGGGATGTAAGGCTATACTCCTCTATCTAATTAGTGATATCGTAATCTCACGTAAATTACACCTGTGTACTTTGTTTTATTGATTCCCAGTGTAAAATACAGTTTTAGATTATTTTTATTCTTTGGGGGATTATTCAATAGACAAGCTTTCAGTGACCAAGTTGACCTTTTTAATTTTTCAATAATACACTTTTTTTTTCTGCTTTCTTTGTTTTGAGTTGGTTGCAGGGATGTTTTTTTAGTGTGTGTTTTTGACAGGCCTGGAAGACTACTTGAACTTTGTATTAATAGCTGCAGGCAGAAACAAAATTAATGTGATGGCTTATAATTACCTTTTCTAAAGTAAATATTTTCTGCAGAAGAGACAGTTCAGAAAAAAAAAAGGCAGAAGAAAACATACAGGCAACCACTTTTTCAAGAAAAAGCAACTTTTCTTCAGAGAAAAGATGTAACAAATTATAATTGCATAGCATTTCATACTTAAAAAAGGAAAAATAAAAACACTAACATTTGTCTCAATTAAAAGGTAATTACTGACAAGAAAAAAACCGAACAAATAAAACAAACAACCTAAAACTATAAAAACCCCAACACACAACTGAAATTTTAGCTATAATATCCAAAGTATTTTTCCTACTGGAGGGACTCAGAGTAAATAAGGCTGCAACACACTACTTTGGAAATTTATTGAAGGTAAAGTCTTCAGTAGAGTAATGCAAAGACTTGGCTCTAGAGATATTTGATGTGATTCTGCACATTAAGAATAAGGGTGTTTTCCTACTCAAATCTATAAGAAGATAGATGTGTTCTTTATTTGCTTTCTTTGTTTACTTGTTTGACAGGAAAAGGACTGCTATGATTGTCCCTAAGTCAGTCAGTGAGGCAGATATCTTTGAGTCAGGAGAGAAAATAAAGGTAGATTTTGTGATCTGTTTTTCAATGTTATTTTCCAGTTATTTTTAATATTTCATATAGTATTATTTAGATGTGTCCTGTGTTAGGATAAACTGCTATACAATATGTTCGTATAGTTTCCAGAAGTATTTTCATTAGTAAGAAAAACGATGAATTGTACAAGGATGCTATAACACACACACTAGAAGCAGGTAGAATATGCCAGGGTTAATGCACTGCAACCTCAGAGCTTTGAAAGATTTGTCCAGCTTAACTTCTTTAAATGGTTTGCTAACCTTTCAGAGGTGTAGCAGTAGAGAAGCCCTATTAAATCCTTATTAAATCCTGTAAACCTTGGGATTGATTATTCTAGCTGAAATTATTCCAAGAGGCACATATCTTCTGCTCCTTTTCTTTAAATCTGATTTCACACTGATAACTTTCTGTAGCATCCTTGAAACCCTTGTATACCCCCATGGAATAAATCACAATGGCTTGGTTGGCTGTACTTATTTGCACCGTAGACTTATCATAGCAAGGCACACTGGTAGGTTGTGTAGGACTGGTGGTAGGGAGGTAGGACTGGGAACCTGTATTTAGCTGCTGGTCAAGGAAATATCAAAGTGATGGTAGAGAAAAACCATCACGATCTCCAAAGCATGCAGGGGGCTGAATGCAATGCTGGGGACATTATCTAGGATGGCAGTGACATATTTTTCTTGTTTGGCTTTGCTAAACTCTTTATAGGAAGGGGATTCTAATGTTAAAGCTTTTCCAGAAGAGTCAGTAAGCCATGCTGTTCTGGAAGACCTATGTCTTTTTGCAGTAGATATATTTGAAGTGAGAATCAGACACTCTCCATGATTTTCAGGGCACACAAAATTACATAAGAATGGAACAGGAAAATAAAACCGAAATCCCATAAGAAGTTTAACTGCCAGACTGAGCACAGCCTTATTAACGTTTTACTTCTGTCTGTACAGATGGTGTAATGCTCCAAAATCCTATTTTCCTTTTGTTGGTAGAAGATACACCCAGACTACAGTAAATAAAAACCTCTGCTCATGATGTGTCTGCTTTTTCAAATCTGGGTTTATATGTGCAAGAGATAATAAACCAAGCCAAAACAAAATGCACAGAACCTCATTACCCCAAAATAGTCACCTTGCTATTTCCCTTTGTAGATGCCTTTTCCTTTTACTCATTCCATGGTCACTTCTGAAGTCATGATGCAGTAAAGATGAGAGAGACCACATAACCATTCAGGACCATTCCTCTGTAGTTCATAGTGCATTTACCTGTAACTGCAAGGACAAGATAAAAGCACCCCCTTCCTGTACTGATGGAAGTATAGCATTTCATACTTTCCAAAACCTAAGATACCAAAATGTAGGCAATTTGTGTATTTATTCCACTGTTAATAAGATCATCTTAAATAAGAACATCTGGAGTTCTCAGAGAAAGTAACATCACAGGATTGTGGAGTAATATGAGTTGGAGAGCACCTCTGTAGCTGAAATGAAATGCTGCTGGAGAAAAATCTGATAGTGTAATAGCCTCATTGTCAGTGAATGAGCCCTTTCTGCTGCCTGTTCTGAGACTGACAGCCCAATCAATCCATTCTTACTCTGTTGCCATGCCTATATTTGCTTCAGGAAAAGAGCAGGCCAGGTGGTCTGCAAGACTATCTTCTTCTAGGCAAAACAGGATGAGCTCTGAAGTTAAAGAATCTGCCTTTCTGTGAAACAGAACAGAAATCTGATTGCAATTTCTGAGGCATCATGCTGGGAAAATGGTATTTTCTAGGGAAACAAGGAACCAAACCATTTGACCTTTTAAAGGTTACTTTTAATGTCAGTAAGAAATCAGTTGGACACAAGGATAGCCATGAAGGAGTGGTGTTATATCTCCCGACAAAAGCATTTCAAAGTAAGTAGACAAATTGGTTTATTCAGTAATGTAGCTCCTTGGAAAATGTGTAAATCTTCCTCAAGTATACTGACAATGATGGAGAAATAAAAAATAAAAAGGAAAATTCTTGTTACTTCCTTTTGTAGATGTATCTTCCTTTTATAAATCCCAGGATCACTTTCAGAGTCTTGATTCAGTGAGGATGAGAGGGACCATATTTGACCTTCATAAAAATCAGTAGCTAAAGAAAATATTTTAAACATTTTGTTTACAAACAGAAGAAGTGCAGAAAATTTCCAGTCACTACAAAATATTCTTGACCGTGGAGCTTAGAATTTAAGCTGTATGAGTGCATATTGATAGTCTTTTGTATTTCTCCCTCCTGTTTCCTCTACTGTTTGAAAACCCGAAGGGAAAGCACTGGGAGGCAGAGCCATCTGCTCCTCTGAACACATTAAGTTTAATTGTGTATTTTAGCAAATTATGACACAACACTTTTCACTTTTAAGGGAAAATTCTATGGTTCATTGTGCTTTGTCAGGAGCTTAACAGCTGCAAAGCATATTTGGCCTTCTCTTTTAAGTTCTTTCAAAACTGACCATTCTCTTTTGTCTGATGGTCAATTCCATGTTGTCTGTCAGCTTCTCGTGAACAATTTTTGCTCTTTAAATTTTTTATTTATTTTCTCCCCCAAAAGATTAAGGTGCTTTCATTCTTTTCCATCAAACTCCATTGCAAGATGAAGCCTCATTTTCA
Source organism: Parus major (assembly GCF_001522545.3). NCBI lineage: Eukaryota > Metazoa > Chordata > Aves > Passeriformes > Paridae > Parus > Parus major. Next base: position 66,345,071 of record NC_031799.1, on the reverse strand, counting down.
CAATTGCAACTTTTCAATTAATTCAGAGGATATTTTGAGGAATAGATGAGGACTGTCCTGATGCTATATATAAAAACTTATGGTTTTATATATAAATATATCTGTTTTATATCTGTTTTCCTTTTCTTTCTGTTCTTTGATTTAACACTTCTTGAAGGTTGGCTTGTGTTTTAGTACAAGGGAAATAGAAAAGAAGGAATAGTTGTCAATGAAGTGGAACTCCATGTCTATCCCATCCCTACCAGTTTAATGCCAGGGCCAGGGAGAGTTGCCCAGAGTCTGGAGAGGGATTGCAGGTCCACAGGAGAGCAATTTAAGTGCAGCATAAGGAATTCCAGCCACCTCTGGATAGTAAGTTGGTTTCATGGGGAGGCCAGCTTAGACTCCTCCATGCAAACACAGGGAGCATGGGGATATAAACGAGAGGGGTCAGAGATGTGGGCACACCTGCAGGACTGGGATTTAGCAGCATCACAGAGAAATGGTGGGACAGCTTCTATACTTCTCCACTGTCAAGATACAAGTGGAAAGATACAAGCCTTTTAGAACAGGCAGGGAGATGAGGAGACAGTGGTGTTCTTTATGTCAGTGACCATCTGGAGTGCATGGAGCTCTACCTGGGGATGCATGAGAAGCCGACTAAGAGCTTATGGATCAGGATTAAAGGGAGGACAGGGACAGGTGTCATCTGATGGGGGTCTGCTACAGGCTCTCTGACTAGGAAGACCAAGCAGCTAAGTCCCTCTTCAGACAGAGAGGACAAGACTTACATTCACAAGCCCTGGTGGTTTTCAACTGCCCCAACATCTGTTCATGGGACAATAGAGCAGGGCACAGGCAATCCACAAAGTTCCTGTAAAACATGGATGGTAAATTCTTTCTCCAAGTGATAGAAATCCAACATGCTGGTCTTTGTTCTTACCAAGAAGGAGGGACTTGGGGGAAAGTGAAGCTCAAGGGCAGTCTGGGCTGCAGTGACCATGAATCAGTGGAGTTTAAAATCCTTAAAGGAGAAAGAAAGGCCCTCAGAAAGCTCGCTATGATGGGCTTTATGACAGCAAACTTGGCCTCTTCCATTGAGTACCACTGGATAAAGTCCTGGAGGTAAGACAGGCCCATGAAAGCTGGTTAATATTCAAGTATCTCCTCCTCCAAACTCAGGAGGGATAAAGACAAAGACAAAGTCAGACAGAAACACTAGTAGGCCTATGTGAACAAATTCAACCAAAAAATGGAAGCCAGCAGAGCACGGAAGCAAGAACAGGTACCCTGAGAAGAATAGAGAGAGGTTGTCAGAGCAGAGAGGGATAAGTTTATGGAAGCTTAAAGCCTGATAGAATTAAATTTAACCAGGGATATCAAGAGGAACAAGAAAAGCTTCTAAAAGTACATTGGTGGTAGAAGAAAGGGTAGGGAAAATGTGATTCCTGTCCTGAAGGTAATGGAAGACATGGTTAGAAAGCATATGGAGAAGGCTGAAATACACAGTTACTTTTTTGCCTGAATTTTTACCAGCGAATGTTTCAGCCTCCCTGCCTGAGTCACAAAAGGAAAAGGAATGAACGGGCAGAATGAAGAGCCACTGTAGGAAAAAATCAGTTAGGGAGCATCAAAGAAAACTGAAGGTGCACAAGTCCACAGAACCTGATGAGATGCATCTACACATCCTGAGGGAACTGGTGGATGAAGTGGCTGTCATGGAGGCTTTCAAATTGAGACAGATAACATATTCCAGTGAGATTTACTTTATAAGCCCTGTTAAACCAAATAAAGCAATTAAATCAATTAAACCAATTAAAGCTCTGTAAACATTTCAATACAGATTTGTGATGTCAAACGGATTAGTCACTACATAAGTAACATTAGAATTCTTAAGGTTTTAGAAGGATAGCCAAGCATGTGCAATCATAAAGACACTGAAAATTGTCTTGCTTTATGATGTAATTCCTTCTCAAATATCTTTAGACCACCACCTTCCATTTTTATTCTACACTGCTATTTTCCTTTCTGTATTTTGTCTTCAATGCCCTGCCATTCACCAATTTAAAGACTTTATCACCTTTGTAAAATCAAGTCTGCATTTTTCTGTGGTAGAATATAGGATCAAGCAATTGTTAAACTATTGTTCAGACAAAAAATATGTTATGTTGGAACATCTTGGTTTATATTAGGAGTCTGTGCTTGCACAATGTGAAGAAAAATGACGCATGACATGTCTAAGTTAATGTAGAAAGCTTATGCTTTGTTTCACATATCATGTCTCTGAAGCTGTGATACAGACAGACTACACTGTAATTAATCTGTTTTAAATATTTTTTTTGTGCTCTGGCAATTTTTGTCACACTAAGGTTCTTAATTTTCAGGGAATCAGAAAGAATGGAATCTAAAATTAGCAATTAATCTTTAACCACACAGGTTACTGCTTTAAAATGACAGTGCATCTTTTAGGACTAAATATTCAGTCACAGCATGTTGCAGTAAACTCACTGAAACTTAATATCTTCTGAGAGACTTTTCAAACAGAGCATTTAACTGAAGTCATGTAATGACACTTAACTGGATATTTTTTTGCTGGTTTCAGTCAATTGACAACATTATTAGTGTGGAGCACAAATGGAGCTGAATTTCAAGAGGCGCTCACTGAAACTGTCTTCTCATAATGCACATAGAACATAGTTCAATCGTTGTAACTCCTTTGGCTGCTAATCTTCTGGATCTGATTAATTGGAAAACCAGATAAGGAGTGTCTATTTTCAGGATAGTGTGACCCTGATGCATTGCTTGCCATTGACTGAAAAGCACATTCCCCAAACCTGGGGAAAACACAAATGAGTGTCAGCCTTGGCAGAGGGTTGACTAGCAAAAGATAAGATACGGATTTCATAGAAATATGAGACACAGTACCGCTGAGTCAGACATTCAGTAAGAAAAGAGAAAGAATTCAGTAAGAAAAGAGGTCACTGTTTCTTTAAAAGCTTTCTTTATAAAGCCTTTGCAAGCACATTTTTCTACTAATTGTACCTGATCTCATTTATCTAAATCCTTCTCATCCTAGCATATTTTCCGTCACATTTATCTGTGACTACACTTTCATAACAGCCACTTTGCCTGCAGGTGGGATGGTGGGACATTAGGTATCATTGAACTAGTGCTGGTCCTTTGACAGGTTTGACAAGGCTTCTGTCCCTGAGGGGTGGGATAATTTACTTCACCAATGGGTTCAGCCTCTGGCAGCCTGAAAACTAAGGGCTTTGAATGTTAACTCCAGTAGTGGCTGGGGATGCATAACAAGACTATCTCTGGAACCAGCACACTGGCCAGGAGGATATCCAGCCTGCAGAAGAAAATGCCTCTATATATACTTATCTGCTGCCTACTGATACAACTAGAATAAAAACACTGATCCTCGTGGCATAAAAATTTGGCATGTCTCATTTGTCGTACCAGAAATAATTGTAACTGTGGTTGTAGCAGGAAATACAAGAGATTTTAAGTGCAGTACGTGCATCAGAAATATAAGAGGAGTAGTAGTAGTAACAAAACAGTAATAAGAATAATAATAGTAATAGTAATAATAATAATAATAATAATAATAATAATAATAATAATAGTAGTAGTAGCAGTAGTAGTAGTAGTGAGGAAAATTTAGTTAGGGGAAAATGTAGAAATACTTTCTACAAATATAGCCATGTTACAGAAGATCTCACATATTTAGGATTCACAGAAAACTACTACTCAAACTTGTGGTGATGCTTTGCAGTACATATGCAGTCATAGTTTATAATTTCAGATAAAGTTTAAATTACTTCAAAATGTATGTTTTGTATATTTCACTTTCATCTCTATTTTACAGAAGGTTGTATGTATGTTATAATATTTCTGCCTGAGCTGGAGGTGGGAGGAAAAGATAGCTGAGATATTGCCTATTAGCAATAAAACATTCCTGTGGGATAATTTAAATAACCATGAAGTGTGTTCCGTCTGTTGCTAAAAATAGTCTGATTCTGCAGTCAATTTGAATGTATTTTTTTGAGTTAACAATTTTTTGGAAGATAAGAAGACACCAGAGGGTGGGAATTCAGATTCAATATCTATTTATCCCACAGAGGAGTATGTGCTCTTTTTCAGTGCTGCTACAGTGCCAAATGACAGAGAGAACTTTGATAAACAAGATAATTTAATTAAAGGAAATGGAACAGTTAAAGCAAACAAACATAAACATTCCCTCATTACAAATAGATTCCTTAAAAATAAAAACAAAAGGAACAATATCAATTAGTTTTAACTTTATGCAAATGATACTGCCCATGTTATTTCTTTGCTTGGAACACCCAGGAGGAGAAGAAGAAAGTAATTTATTTCTTAAAGATCCAGAAACTGGTAGATTTATTAGTAAATTCTTAGAAAATTCATCCTATATGCAAAGGAAATTTCACAGTACATATCTCCAGAGTAAATCATACTATTTATACGTCACAAAATATTGGATCTCTGGTAGGATGAAACAAAATTCATTACAGGTTTATGGTCAGACACTCTGTATTTTAGAAATATTTAAGGTATTGAGGAAAATTTCCTTTATGAGTTTCTATTGTATTCTTGCAAGTAATCATAATACAAGTAGTAGAAATATTATCGCAAAGCAATGGGGCAGACAGGGAGCAGAAATAAGGTGCAGATTATAAACAGCCATGGCAATTAACTGGTAGTTCTCTTATGGAAGAATTATGGATAATCTTACAAATCATTTTGCTGTAGTTCATGCGGGGTCTAATAGAGACTGCTCGAGGAGACTGATACACTGGGGACAAAACATCCAAATCTAGTGGTTCTTTCTGACCTTAAAATGCACAGAAGAGTGAAAATCAAATATTGACTGATGCATATATGACAATTCATACTGAAATAAAATCAAGCAACATTTTCAGGTAGAAAATAAGAAAAAATCTCGACATTGTTCTTTTTTTAACTGAAGATTGTCTTTGAACACTCAGACCATTAAAATCAAATCCTCTCCTGGGGAGAGGAGCTGTGAAGACTCAGTGTAACAGAGGTCATGGAGCCTTCTAATACAGAATTTGGCTATGTGTGGATACAAGCCTGTGCGAGCTGGTGTTATTTCCACCCTCATTTATGGGTAAAATTATTGAATGTTTTGCAAACTGTTGTTAAATTTGCCATTATTTTTAAAAGGATAAAAATTGCAGGCGCATTTACCCTTACTTGAAGAATATTATCTTTGAAATACCTCTTGATTCTATACATTGTTATCTTGCATGAGTTATTGAAACTGGTTTCAATAACTGAAAATGCCAACAAGTATTGCAGTGGAATGCAACAGTTTAATACTAAGAGCTACATCTCCTATATAATAAGTGAAAACTAAAATTGATAATAAAGCATTACTATTAACGTTTTGTTTTCTAAATAATTATTGGAAATTCTTACAATTTGCCCCTTCTTCACTCACAAAAAATAATTACTTTTTGTTTGTTTATTTGGTTTCCATATTGCATATGGAAAGAAAGAATGGTGGATTTTCTATATTGTAGAAAAAAGTAAAGAGTATATTTAGCCACGGAGTATATAAATCTAGAGTTTAATAAATAGAATAAAAGCTTTCCTAGCACATGCAAGCAAGATGCTTTCATAGGAATCTTGGCAGCCAAGAAAGGAAAGAGCAAATAAAGTTCATTATATGATCTATGGCTACATGAATGTAGATGGCCACAAATATTTTTTGAAGAGAAGGCTTCCTCCCCTTTCACTTTCTTTAATAAATACTTTTTGAAGAAGTCATTGTGTAGCTACTAGTGCATTGCTAGTAAATACTGAATAATTCAGCCCATTGTTAGTGTTCAGACATTGTACTTAATTTTCAGTCTGGATTTAATTAATTCATTTAGCACCTCCTTTACTCTGAAGAAGGGAGGGTATGATTCCTTCCCTATGTCTATTGTCTGATTATGAATAAGGACACTGAGGTGTTGTTTTTTTTGTTGTTTTTGTGGTTTTTTGGGGTTTTTTGGAGCAGAGGATTGATTCTCTGACAAAGACCAAAATTTAAGAAGGTTGTCTGAGTAGGTTTTAAATATTTATTACATTCAGACTGTATTATTTTTACACTTATGAAACCCAAGTGCCTTTTTTCTTTTATTCCTCTTTAAAGCTTCTTGAGTGCAGATTTAAAATTCATTGTTCCTTTTTTAAGCAAATGAAAAAAACATAAGTATTGAGCTTATAACTTGCTTATAGGTAGTTAAGAAGGTCATGAGTCAGCTTTATTTTAGTTGCAGTATTTCACAGACCCATAGAATCACAGTATATCTTCTCTGGACACACTTCTAGTGTGACATGCTTCTTATATATTAATAGTAGTTGCATTATTTCTTGAGCATGCTCCAAACACAAATCTATTAAAAGTAAAACAAATCCGAGAAGGAAGTTTTTGCTAAAACACTGTAAGAGATGAAAAATTTCTCAGCTCATTGTGTATAAAATAAATGAATGAACTAGCTGATTACCACTCAACCAAATCTGAAAAAAGTTTCATTCTTCTTTGTATAATGAGTAAAGGGGGACTACTTGGCATATGATATGAATTCATTTACCATTCATTCATTATATGATATAAATTATTTTTTGATCCAAAAAAAATTCCAACAACCAAAAACACCTTAGTGGAAAAAATTATGTTTATCTTGTGTCAAAGATCAAGCGACCTCAGCTGGAAAATTTGAATATGCCAAATTGGAGGTTAAACTCTTAATTCAATGTGGACTACCTCAGATCTCCAGATTCAGCCAAAACTTTTATTATCCTGAGATTGGTTCACCACAGGAATCTCATTTTCTCTTCTTATATCCTGGAAAAGCTTTCCTTTTCCCCACAATACCCATAATAAGTGGTGAGGTTTGACAAAACTTTAATCTTCTTAATGGCAAAGACAGATTAGGTCTTCCACACAGGTTTAGGTTCAGAATCCATATTTTATAATTTCATTCATGGAGTGAAATTAAGTGACATGAACACTATTATGATTGTCCTATCTTAGACCGTAGGCTATTAGCTTTTTCACTTATTTACAAAATAGCAGGGTCAGCTTTTGTGTGTGTATGATCCAACAATGTAAAAGGCATAACAATAACATAATTGTCCAGAGGTGCCTTGCCACATAAGTAATTACCAATTACATAAAATAGAATGTCAGTTTTTGTGGATCAATATAGGCCCAGGGATTTCAGTCCAACTATAGCATTTTATAGCAGTTAAAAGTCCCATCTACTTGTGGGTTTATTTTTGTTGTTGTTGTTGGGTTTTTTGGGTTTTTTTTTGTTTTTTTTTGTTGTTTTGTTTTGTTTTGTTTTGTTTTTGTTTTGTTTTGTTGGGTTTTTTTTTGTGAGAAATCAAATGCATATGGCCAAGGTATTACAGTGTTAAAATTTCCATGGGAGCACTAAAATGATCATGGTACATTTTCAATACGTGGCATTCTGGATTATTGACCATACTAAGAGATGCATTTATAGAGATTTTACAGTGTATGTATTACATCAGAATTAGTATTTTCAGGGAAATATTAGTATTTCAATTCCCTGTCTCCTGTAATTTTAAGTTCATAACTGTATTAAGTTCATAACTTCTGTAGTAATATTAGGTACATATTCTAATGGAATGTGTAAGAAGAAAAGGAGAAGAAAAACAAGACAATTATCAAAAAGAGCAAAATAAATTAGATACATTATTAATTTAAAAACCATGGGCAAATAAAGCTCCCTCAGACTGCAAGAGCTATATAGACACCAGTATCATCCTAGGTGACCTATTTAGTATTTTCTCTATCCTTTTTCTGTTTAACAGTTATGTGGTAAATTCCATTTGTAATCCTACCATTGTTTCTGCAACTGACACTGTAAGGAATGTCTGTTGCTAACAAAAGCCACGTAACTCATCATGTAATTGTCAGAGGCTAACACCTGACAGGATGCCTCTGCAGAGCAGAAGGACCTGGCTCTCCTGACTGTCAGCATCTGCTTTGTTGGCACCAGCTAAAGTAGAAAGGGCTTTCTCACTTATCAGCTACTCCTGCTTTGCAGTCCTCCTGATCATTGCAAAGCATGTGAAAGGAAGGTAGATGTGAAGCCTGCAGTCATGCATAAAAAAAAAAAGAAAAAGAAAAAAGAAAAAAAGGTAGAAACTGGGTCAGGGAAGGGAAGAGGCTTAGTTTGGTTTGGTTTAGTTTTCCTACAGAAATCATAATAAATTATGCCTCTGGTCCATCCTTTGTTCAATAATTGTTTTGGTCAGATGATAATGAAAAAGAACTCAAGTAAACACTGAAGTCAGTCAGAACGTGTTTTCTCATTTGAGGGCTTCCTGCCTTCTAAGTCTTTTTTGTGCATTTAGCTACTTTGTAAGTTCTGGACTTAGAAAAGCTAATGACATAAATTGTGGCAATATTTTTCCAGTCATGGTGGTGGAAACTTCTGCAGAGCTGGTTTCAACTATCAGATTCTTGGTCTTGAGATGTATAAATCTCAAAAGCACATGAGACTGTATTTGTAAAGTGAGGATATGGCATTCCTTGCCTTTAATAACTTCTGGATCATTGTGTTGCAACTGGCATAATCATGCTATTTGTAATTTACACAATGACCTCTTAATTGACTCAAAACCTATTTCTATGAACTCAAAGCTTTTTTCTTTTTCTTTTTTATTCCCCCAAATTACTCTCAGTGTTTTTCTCTACATTGCATTGTACTTATCCCTGAAGAAAATGGACACATTTTGTAATCTCTGGCTTTTTGTTGTTGTTGTATTTGTTTGTTTTTCATTGAAAGCTTAAATTTAGCAATAAAACTTTATAAATGTACCAACTCCCTGTTAACTTGAAACAGGGTTCCTATATGTAGGCATAGTGGTTGCATTCAGGTGATTCTTCCCTTCATTACTTTCTATGTTTTCCAATATCAGTTTGTGAACAATGAGTGTAACCTTCATTCAATAAGAGAGAAAAAAGTAGCAGGTATTCAAATGAGTCAAAGCAATCTGTGTATCAGTTTCAACCCTACTCAACCCTACTCAGTTCCTTCTGTGGGCATTACTGGTTGTGTTCTTCCTTTTAGTTTTTATAAGTTATGTTTGTAACATTAGGGGAGGGTGATGCAGAAAAGACAATGAATAAAATAATTGTATAGACTTCTGGTTTTCAGCTTAGGAAATTCACTCAGCATTAGCATAATACCACCTCTATTCTTTGCTTCCTGGCATCAATGCCATTTATGTTAGTCACAGGCAGGGTACTGCATCATAGTAGGCGACTATCATCCAAATACTGTGGACAGGTGGCCTTTAAAACAGCATGCAGCAGGGAATTGAAGAGCTCTTTCTGAGGAAATCTGGAAATCTTCACAGTTGAGAGCAAACAATGTAGCAGCTGTGAATATCAACATTTCCAATTTGGAAACTGTCAAGAGCTGACTGGCTTTAGGTGTAGGAAATAGACAGAAAAACAATTCAAAACAACTCAAAACATAATGCAATGTCACCCACAAATGTTTACAGAATAATTGCATTTCCCTGTGCCTAAATGTGATGTTTCTTACCTTCGGGACAGAGTGCTGTGAATGGTGTGCTCTTCACCAGCTCTGCAGGGAAGTAAGTTATTTCCAAAGAGGTCTGACATTACTTGAAACTCTTGTCTCCATCCTTGAGGAAGCTAGTTTGTCTTGGGGAAATGTGAAAATACTTGAGGTAGCTGAGAGACTGATTGGAGCTGTGTCTTCTGGAGAGACAGAGAGAGCACTCCCAGAGTGCAAGTGAGTGTGGCTGGAGGGGATCCTGTGAGTTGCTCTCTACTGTTCATCACTGGAGTGAATAAAAACTTCTGTAGATGGCCTCTGACAGTGCATGGTCTACAAATTTGGGATCTCAGAAAGGTTCAAGTTCATATTGAGATGCTTGAAGATGCCTCTGCTTACAGTAATTAGTGCGCCTCCATCTTTCAAGTCACTCCATGAGAACTTGGTGGAACCCTTTGGAAAATAATTGCTCTGGTGTTCTAAAGACAATTTGAAAATAGATAAGTGTGGGGGGGTTGTTAGTTTGGTTGGGGTTTTTTATTGGTATTTCCTCATAAAAACCGCAGGTATGACAATCTGAAGGTCAATGACCAGAACCAGAAGCTCAGCTTCTCAAAATGCAGATGTTTATCTAAGTCCAAAGTCATTTCCATCAATCCAAATTTGTGCCTGTTTTTTCTAATTGCTTGTCACTGTTGCAAGTGGATGTTTCAAAATACCAACCTGCATTCATGTTACACATTTCACTATATCAACATCCCATCTAAACCAGAGATTGTTTCAAACTGCTTACCTTTCCATTTCCATCCACATAGTGAGTTTGCATGCTATTTCATAAATTAACAACAGTTTCTACCTGCTGATTCATTTGCAAGGGTGAAAGTAATTTGCAGTTACTTCCACCACAGTTAACATAAACATTGACCTGATCGACTGCAGTGCTCCCTTTGTGCTATAACACAGCCACAGATTTATCTTCCCTGCCTCTGCTTTGCTCTAGGCACCTGATTAAAAAGACCAGACCCATGTCTGCTCTTATATGCTTACTTTGATTTTCACTTTGGAGCACTTTACCTGGACTACACTCATGCCTCCCTGCTGCTCCCTGATGCTTTGTGGCATTTATTGTCTGAGTTTTCCTCTCAGTGTGGCACCACAGTCTAACTGCATAATATACCTTCTGCATGCAAGGATAATCCGCATCCTCTTCATCCCTCTGCTGCACTAGGCACGATTTCTATAATATTGTGAATGTATTAGGAAAAAAGCAATCACAGAATGCCTTGGGATTTTCAAGTTGCCTTGGAAGGCTAATAAAATTCACCATATGTTTTTTCTATCAGCTACAAACCAGGTTTCACTTCTTAAATCCATGCAAGAAGCTGAAGGTTTAGTGTGATGATGTAATCTAGATCAATGGTTTACCAGAGTTATTGCTATTAATCATGGCTTACTATTGGTCTGTTTAAAGCCATATGGGGCATAACACTAGTACAAAAATGTTTATTATTAAAAATGGCTTTTCTGAAGTAAAGACTTATGGTACTTGTACATGACTTGGAAAAGGAAAAGAAAGAAAAAAAACAGATTAAACTACTCTGTATTGCTTAAAATGCAAGCCTTTTCAAATAAATGACAGAGTTTAATGTTTATCTCATTATCCATACAAAAATTTGAATAGGAGAAGGTATTTCAATGTCTAAAAAAATTATTAAATGATGGCATTTATTTAAAAATTGTTGTATGAGAATATTTGTTTTCAAGCTTTACATATTTTTCCAGTCTGTGGAATGTTATGCTTTTTAATATTACCACAAAAATTCCCTTATCTATCAATGGCATCCTTAGTTTTGAAGAATTTGATATGACAATAATAACAGAATAGAAACTTCTAGGTCTGATACAATTTCTTTTGCTGGAGCAAGGCCAGCTCTGTGAAATGTGATATAACACAAATATAAAATAATTTTAAATAATTGGTTTTAGTAGTAGAAAATATCTCTTCCTATGGCTTAGAAGCATTATTAAATAACATTATTTCCTCTCCTAACTATGAAAAGACTCTAAGTGCATTCAGCAGTTTTATGAATTAAGGAGAAAGAATAAGATTATCTATAAATAAAAAGAGACTAAAATAACTGTAACAAGCTAACTGTCACATTCTTAAAGAACTGTGGTAAACTGCTAAACATCAGTGATAAATCAGATTTTTCTTCACATACAGCAATGGTATTTTTGCTTCATTATAAATCTTCACACCTTCCTGGGAAATAGTCATCTTTTATATCTGACATGGAGAACAAACTGGAGGTGACCTGTGCATTTGGAAATGTTTTCAAAGACAAACATTGTATTTAACATTGTTGGCAAGGTCAGGTCATTTTTTAGTGATTTTGAAATTTGGATTTTTAAACTTGAAAATGCAATTTCTGTAGTTACTTTTTTTCCCCATGATCATCTCACATTAGAATTGAACAGAAATAGAAGTAACCAAACAGGCTCATAATTCCTTATATGATTATTTTTAACATTAAAACCCAAACACTTACTTCAGAATACTTCTTTGTTGTATTAGACACTCAGTTCACTGATAAAATAACGTACTCTTAGAATTTGGCTCTCTGGGGGAGAAAAAGAGAAAAAAAAGGAAAAAAAGAAAAATCTTACCATTGGGTTTTACTTGTTGTTATCTTAGTAGCTGAAGTGATGATGTGTGTTATGTGGGCTACAGCTTAGCATGCAAAAATATGTAATAAGCTCTAAGTTCAGAAATTTAAATTAAACAAAAATAAAAGAGCAATTGATCTTTTAGACTTCTTTGAGAGAGATTTAAATCATGAGTCTTTCTTAGTTATATGCTGTTGTTTTACCAATTTCATGTTGGAATCTTTGGATACTGAGGATGATCCTAGAAGTTTATAATTATTTCACCAGTAAAATGATCCAGCCTGGTCATTATTAAACATATCTAGCTAAAATAGTGATTTGCATTTAAGTATTTAAATTAGTAGAGTATGATTTCCATGACAGCAAAAATTGACTGAAGTTTTATTTCTGCAAGGTGGGGACACCTAGATTGCAGAGACTAGCAAGAGTTCCCTGAATACAGAGCTGTCAGTTATCTGTACCAGCTGAGGAACAATTTTTTGCCTGTAGAGAGGAGAGGAGTCTCTTTTTGGTCCTGTGTAGCAGACCAGGTGGGAGAAGAGTCTTTGCCATAGTAACAGAATAATGGCTGTAGAGGCCAGTGAAGTGGTCAAGCGGTCATTCTCCCCTCACTGCCCTCTATTCTCCCCCTCCCAGGAAATGCTGTATTTGATAAAACTGACACATCTTGAATGAAATTCTGCTTTTGAAGACAACAGAGTCTTTACAAAATAACTAAAAATTAGGAATATTTCTGCCTTTTAAATGCATACTTATTTTAAAAAATATTATTAATATTTTAATTTAATTTAATACATTTTGCAGCATTTCCTTTAGCATGTACTTGTGCTTAATGTCTTATGTCCAAGAGAACTTTATTTACTTCTCCTTTTTCCTCCCATCTTCTTTCATACACAAGGGAAAAAGGAGTACATTTTAAGGAGAAGGAACTGATTAATGCAGGAGGAAAACTCAACTGTGAGTCCTTCACCTGAGTAGTGAGGCAACAATGAATTTTGTGAATACTTTCTAACACAAATGGTGCAGGCATTTTATGTATTCAGATTATATCATACTATTTTCCAGACATACAATCAGAGTTTTGGAGGAGATTTAAAACAAAATCCCATTTAAATTTCATCAGTCAGTTTCAAAATTCTTTCCCATTAAAACTAGGAACATGCTGCCTTACCTTGTGTATGCAACCCGAAAAACAGGCTGCACTGGCAGAAGATTAATGCCAATCTTGGGGCTCTCAAACTCAATGTATTTACAGCAAGGCAGAAGGACAAACTATGTCTGGAAGAGGGAAGAAGATCTGTCAAACTGAAGGAGAAAAATCAGGTTTAACATTCCTGGCAGGTGCCTTACCAGCCTTGGAGACACCCATCACTAGCACTGTTGTCACAGTATAGCTGGGTGAAAAAATCATGGTGAAAATGCTGACTAATTTTCTTCACCTGAGCTGTGAAGTTCTGAAATTGTACAACACAGTACCAGATATCTGCCTGATAGGAAGGGTCTGAGATTTACACTTCTCACCCTATTGAGCTCAGCAGAAGAGATACAATTACTATTGTCTAGAAAGGAGAAATGCTCCTCAAGTGGTCAGGTCACTAGGTGTTCATCTCTAAAGTGCTCAGTTTCACAGTAGTGGTTACATCTAATCAGCCAGGCAGAAGAATAGCATGGGATAGCCTTGTCTGATTACAATGGTTCTGCTAGGTGTGGCTCTATCATAATTTAAAAATGAAATGTGTCAAGTGAACTAAAACAAGTAATTTTGCTCTCCCAGGTTAGGTCTCTCGTGTGTTTTCCTATTTTCTGAATAAACTATAGAAATGAAAATATCTCATCCTTGCTGATATTGTATATGAACTTGAGTAAGTGTAAGTATCCACAAAATTACAGGCTGTAATCTTCTGCTATTCCTTGGCATTGAATGATACTTGACAAAAAATACAAGGGAAAGGAAAAAGAGAGGGGAGAGCATTGAGAATGGTAAGAATAAGATATTTATCCCTTCCTTGTCAGTAATAGGGAATTCTTACTGAATGGAAGAAAAATACAAAGTAAAGAAAACGTGGGTTTCTGTTTGTTTGTTTTTTTGGGGCTTTTATTTGTTTGGGTTTTTAAACAAGAGCTGTTTCAGTAATATTAGATTTGTTTGTTTTCTCTCCTTTATGAATTTAAAGAAATTGAGACGTATTTTACAACACACAGTATCACAAACCTATTATCTGTTCAGTGGATCCAAAAATGGATCTCATAGCTCCTTAGTACACAAAAGTTTTTCTGGGTATTAGTAAGTAAATTATGACTTTTAAAATGAAAAATTTTAATATCAGTTGAAAATGTCAAAACAACTTATGTTTGCATTTTGCAAAATAAGTTTTTTCTGACCATCCTTAACCATATTGACATATCATTACATATCTTGACCATATCCTTGTGGATATTTTCAGTATCATACATTTTCATACTTACAAGCTGACAACAAAAGTTGAAATATTAAAATGGAAATTACATTATTTGAATTTTTTTACTGAATTTGATAGCAACAACGGGTGATTTCCATTTTTTCTCCCCAACAGAATTGTCAGTATTGTTAGTGTGAGTAATAGAACAAACATTTTCAGATCTGGGTACATATGTTGATGTCAGATACTGATCAGTTACTAAACACCTGTGCACACTTTCATTTAGAATTAAATATTGGATAATAAGGACCTACAGCACAGGTTTTTGGTTTTGTTTTCCTTTGTGGTTGAGTTTTTTCCTTTTTAATGTGGGTTGTTTTTTTTGACATCTTGAGCTAGTTTCTAAGTTTACTGGGCCTTTAGCAGAGTTGTAAGTATGGCTTTATTTCATAGCAAGAAAAATTTGCTGATTTACTGGCGTTTCATTCAAGAAACAAGTTTTAAAATCTCAATCCTACCAATAAGGACTAAAACTATGCCAAATGTATTGCTTAAATCAAGAAAAACCTCAGAAGCTAATTTATGATTGAAGGCTGAAAGCTTATCATAATTAGATGGGTATGAGATTTGCTGATTTATGTACTTATGAGGATGCTACTTTATTTTTAAATTTGGAATCAGTCTGAAAAATCACTCTTTTTTCTTTTCCACATATATTTTTCTTTTATGAGGATAAGTTTATTTGATAAGAAGAAAAAAATCTATGACAGAATTTGTATAATTAGTGTTATAAGAGTCTTCCTTGGAATTTCAAGGAAATTCCTTGTCTGTTAGCAGTGGAAAATAACTATACAGAGACAATATATTAGAAAATTTGCTCTGCTTTTGAGAAAGAAGCCCTAAATCTCACAAATTACTTGGCACAGATTCTGCATTAGGGGAAATCCCAATACTCATTGCAAGAATAGTAAATTTGCAGTGGATTCAGCTTTGCATGTTTGACAAGTGGGTCAAAGAGCTCAAGGCATGCTGTTTCTAGTGGAGTAACACTTTTTTTTTCTCAGTCTGACACACGACCTGTTAAGATGTAATCTCTAGTTTTGCTAAGCAATTAAGAAAACTGTATTAATACTACTAATTAACTGATATGATCCCCATGATATTTCACAGCATATCAACAACCAATGCAGAGCTCTCTTAGCCAGTCTGTAGGGTCGTCTTTTGCCTGGGGTCTCCTCAAAAAGCTTGCCCTGTGCATCCATGCATCTGCAGTCAGCTTCTCACTACACTGTTTTATTATTTTAATCAAATAAAAAACTCCTTTGTGTGCCACAACCATGCCTGATCCATTTAGCCCATGTTAAGACTGACATGATGATTTTCATGTCACCACAGCATAAAAAAATACCCAAATCTTACGACATGTTACTGTTTCAATGGACCTCCATCCCCAGATTTTGAATGGTTTTATCTATATAGATCTCCATCTAAGGAAGACTACTTCTCAGTCTTAGAACACATCAGCTCTTCAGAAAAGCCAACATGAAATTTTAGAACCTTGAGTAAACATCATGAGGATTTAAATCCAGCAATTGTAACTTCAGCAATGGCAGAATATCAGAGGCAGTACACAAACTGTAACAAAAACAACAAAAATCCTAAAAATATTTCTTCTTCCTAGGGAGTGGAATAATGTTTGTAGGACTAACTAGCTGTAAACTTCCCTAAGGAGTAGCGGGAGAGCAGCATGGTGAGCGGGCTGAGCAGCAGGGTGTAACACCAAACTCTGTTGCTGTTAACAGTCGTGATGAGCCCAGAAGAGCCAGAATAAGTTCACAACAGCAAACTCAAAGGGAAAAAGAGACACAGCTATATGAATCATAAACAGCCATAAAATAAAGCTCCACTTTGAAGTATTTTTGAAGATTTGTATGGAAGATTTCATAGGAGAGATTACTGCCATTGAGAAAAAATGTAGCAGTTAATAAATAGAGTGATTTTATTTTAATTTAGCAAATAACAGCTATGCATTGACTGATACAAAAAGAAGTAACATACTATTTGACAGTAATTTCTGTACAATATTTCTTCTCTTTTCTTTAGAAATAAGAAGGATGGAAAGTACTTTTCACATTTTATGTATCATATGACCACGGAACACTGAATGTGATCTGAGAACAGCATGACATAAAGATTTAAGGTGTTTCAGCAGATTTTGTCAGCCTGAAGGAAAAGACAGGCTGAGAACCCAAAGACTAAAGGAAACAGAACAGAATTGCTCTAACTACAGGAAGAACTAGATCATGTTTTGTAGAAATGAAATTTGAAAGTTATTATAGTGTCACTGAAATTTTCTTTACAAGTGTCTGTTTCCAATGCTTCATAACTCAGTAATAGGCATTTGCTCTAGGCTAAACTAGTCGAAGAGGCCTCAGTCTCAGAGAAACTTGTTTTGGTGTATGGGTATATGATATCCATACAAAATAAGAGAAAGGCAAGAAAGGATTTCCCAGAATACAAAGAGATCCATGAAATTTCTGTATAGCATACATATTTTTCTTAATTAAATGATCACATTTATTATCTAAAAAAGTAAATTGAGTGTTTTCTATAGTCTTTATCATGGTTTTAGTTTATTTGCATTATAGCGACTAAGGGATTCAGATAAGATGAGTTTTGTGAAAATAGATAATAATGCTATATTTAAAGTATATATGCATCTGTAGCTTTCTCTAATTTTGATATCT
This sequence comes from Parus major, assembly GCF_001522545.3. Taxonomy (NCBI): domain Eukaryota; kingdom Metazoa; phylum Chordata; class Aves; order Passeriformes; family Paridae; genus Parus; species Parus major. The sequence goes on along the minus strand of NC_031799.1, from coordinate 66,327,677 downwards.
GGAAAAAGCTTTTTACATTGTGTTGAAGATTCTCCTAAAAACATACATGGATATTACTTCATTTTATCTATAAACTTGCTTATTAGTCTTTCTCAGATCAAAAGGAATGACGTGTGGGTCCCAGATGTCCATAAACTGCAAAAACAATTCAGATTATTTGCTGCTGTCTTACTAGCACAAGTAAGATATAAATCTTTCTTGTTATTCTATGTTTTTTAATTTTTAATGGCCAAATAGAGGGGCTAAAATTCAAATTCTATTAAAGTCATTGTCAAGCAATTGGTAGATTTTTCCAGTCACTGTGATTTTTGATTGACTGCATCAGCCTGACTGACCCACAGAGGGACAGCAAGTCCTGTTTAGAGACATGCCTTAGACCTATCATGTGCTTCCAGGCTCAAACATATTTGTGCCAGAACTGTCGAAAAAAGTCACATTGTCTGCATTTTTGGTATTGGACAATGAGCTACTGAAGCAGCAGTTGTCTGGATAAATTACCCCAAATTAAATGGATAAATGGTGCAAAATTAAAAAAAAAAAAAAAAAAAAGTCCAGGGAAACATTCTAGTTTTAGGTGAAGTTATGCTATTAATAACTTACATTTCCATAGGAGTGTGTGTCTTCATCCTCTAATCTCCTCCATCAATTTTGGGTCCTGTATTTGTTCAGATGGAAGTAAAACATGCTTTGCAAGATAATTAAAATCAATTATTTTAGATAGAAATATTATTAATAAGCTAAAATAGTGGAATTATTTGGATTAATATTAGAATCTATGAAAAGGGAAGACTAAGAATACAGTCAGTAGCACAGCAAAAACATGCTACAACATTCATTGCAGGACTAGTATTCTCTGAGTAGATCATCGGTTTCTTACCCTAGTTGTTTTTTTGAACCTGCACGTAGTATCCACCAGATTGTTAATGTTAAAGAAACAGAAAAAAACCTATAGATACCTAAGAGAGCAGAAGACTTCTTACACATGGTCACTAATTCTGTGCAACTTCATGTGGAACAGCTGCTTGTATGGAATTTGCCAGCAGACTAAGAGCCTTCAAAATCTTAGCAATGTTTTGGGGGGTGCTGGGGGAGGGAAATATTTCCAATATTTCTGGGTTTGTGGAAGAATATGGAGGAAGCATTAAATGGTGCATTTACAGAAGCCTTTAAAAACTATTCAGTTTAAACTATTTTGGAAGAAGGCAAGGGAGTTGCAGAACCAAAGTAGTGTCCTTGACCTCAGACTCTCCCAAGAGTTACACAGGTAAGGCAGAATAATGCAGAACTGAAAGTAAGACTACATAGCCAATAACAATTTACCTTCTAAACTAATAAATTTAGACATGATCCATGTGTAACCATGGCTGTGGATACCACCATTTCTGCAAAGAAGGCTCTAACATGTTTTCACCCTGCTTTGAACTGAGCTGGGTGAGGAGGAGAGAGGTCTAGTCCACCCGGCTCTGAAAATCTTCACTGTCTCTCCCCTGGGCTTAGTGTTTGTCTGTGATGGCAATGGGAGTCAGAGTTTCAGGTTTGTCAGGTCACACCAATTACTTTTTTTTTCCCTTCTCTCTCTGTCCCTTGGCTATCTGATCAAAGTGCTGCTACCAGCTGTAGTTCTGACAGCAGCTTAAACAGCAGCCTGACCTGGGAAGTGAGAGAGGCTGTTTCTCTCAGGTTTGTAGGACCCAAGTCATCCCACTGTTACTAACAGCTGTAACAGAACTACCTCACACAGCTCAGCTGCATTTTGGGCAAGGGAGAACACTGTGGCTTGGGCTGACTGTGGTTCTACAGTGCAGGCAGGAGAGTAAGAGAAGACAATAAGATGGGCAGGCAGAAAGTAAATAAGTAAGTAAGGCAAGAAGAAAAGAAGGCAAGATAGGGATAGAGAGGAAGAAAGTATCAATGGACAAGTGGTAAAAGAGGGGGAGTTAAGCAAAAGGAAAGATAAAAGGAAAGGAACTCAAGAAGAAAAAACAGCAGAAAAGATGGAAAAAAACCAACTTCTTATTCATACAGAATAATTGCCTCTCTCTCTCTCCTGATAATTTTAAGACTTTTTTTGGGGGGTGGGAGGGGGGTGGAGAGGAAGGCTGTCTTTCCCTCCTTAATATACCCTTGAATCTTATTCTCTATATTTTTTCAATTTCTCTCCTAAATGAACTCCTTATCCATATAAGAAGTCCTGAATCACAAATAAGACCTTTTCCTCTAAGTGACATCAGAAGCAGTCAGCTGAATCCAACCTTAGATTGATAAAGCTTTTTACATCAAAAACCTGTGCTGTCCTATTTTGGTCAAGGTATAAATATAGGTGTTTTTTCCATTTAAATTATCTCTCAGAACATGTGCTGCAGAAGACTTTATAATATGAATATGCAAGAAAAGCAGCAGGTTTTCTGCTCTTCTCTGTGCTGTACTGTTCAGGTGGATGACACAAGACAGTCACAATCAAAGCATGTGGAAAGTATTAGCTTAATGCAGTGTCCCACAGTAGGTGCAATTGTCATGCAAGGCAGCATATTATCAGCCATTTAATCAATATTTTTGTAGCAACAGAATTTTTATAGACCATTAAATAGAAATTAGGGGTGAGAAAGGACTGTCTGTGATGACTTTGCTAAAATGTTTTAAATTCCAGTAGAATCCTACAGGCAGCCTAGATTGCAGCTTCTTGGACTCAGAGGTTTAGATGCAGGGAATGAAACCACTGCATGAAAGTCACACTAAACATCTCTAGTAAGCCACAGCTTGCAATTAGGCAAATAGCAAATCATATAAGTATCTTTGTGCTGTTTCTCTCCATTGGCCTGTAAGCCTCAGTGGAAGCTTTCTGTATTTATTGGGTAGTATAATCAATATTAACGTGCTTCAATCAACAACATGTTTTCTAATTCTGTATTACAATTTCAAGGCAACTGCTTTTCAGGTAATACAATTCTGCTATGGCAATAGCAGTAACACTGACTTGCAACCTGAATGCTAAAAGAAAAAAAAAAGCTCCCTGACAAGGCATGAAGGTCCCTTTCCTTTTTCCTTT
>NC_031799.1:66291029-66324586 GCF_001522545.3 Parus major | reverse complement strand
TCCTTTTTCCTTTTTCCTTTTTCCTTTTTCCTTTTTCCTTTTTCCTTTTTCCTTTTCCTTTTTCCTTTTTTTCTTAATTCTTCCTACTAGAAAGAACAGTAAGATTCTGTGCTTCAAAAGTGAATTGTGTGTGTTTTGTCAATAAACAAAATATATAAAATTCCTGTAAGGAAACTTTGATGGCTAAGTGATGATGATAGCTCCAAAACCCCTTATGGTCAGCTATCAGGACAAATACTAATATATTTGAGGAAGTTCAGAGAAGAGCTGTGTGCATGATTAAAGGATTGGAATGCATATCTTGTAATGAAAGAGTCCAGAAGGTCTATTTACTTAAGTTATCAAAGAGGACATCAAAGGGTAACTTGATCACAGTCTCTGACAAGATATGATGAGAACTACTTTTTGAAATGGACTCCTCAGTTTAAAAACCAGTGAATGGAAGCCAATAGATTGAAACTAATTATGAAACAGGTTTTGCTTTGATGCATTTTAGAAGAAAGAACTCAGGAAAGATAGCTAAATATCTTTATTTCTACAGTAAACAAACTCAAAATAGGTGGAATGAGATAATAATGTAAAATAAGGTGGAATGAGATAATAATGAATTTGGCCAAGTGTTAGAACAAAATACGGATTCTTTATCCTGGGAAAAAGCCCTATGATTTAAAATATAAACATTATTTCAAATCAAGGTATTTCATGGAGAGCCTTACAGTTTGAAGTACAGTAAAATTCAGATTAATCAACGGCAGCACTTTTGGTGGCCTTACTGTGAAACTGTGAATTTAACTGTGCGATCCTCTTATCCTTTCCCCATATTTCATACTATTTGATAATAAGACTGAACTTTTTGTTCTCTTGCATCAGGTTAGCTCCTGAGCATGACAACAGTAAGCATGTAAACTTCTGATTTAACTCAGCTTGATTTGTCAGTGAAGGACTAGATATATCTTTAAGAGAGGAGCAATATTTTCCTAAGTTTCTGCAGCATCTACCACTCAGAAGTATCTGTCCTCAGTGGGCCACTTGAATGCTGCCACAGCATAAATTAGTGAAGAATAACAGGTATTTGAAAAAATTGAAAGATTTTTACAGGATACTTTAAAATTGACTTTTGCGTTTAGAATTACCTTTAGCATATGTCTGAAATTTGAAATTAAGTAACTGCTTTCCATCAAAATTAAAGGAGAAAGGCTTAAAAAATAATCTTACATAGATATTCAAATGTTTTTTTTGTTAAAAATGGCAGGGTTATTACAAATCAATATTTTAAATTACTATTTTAAGAACCAATTGATAAACAACAATAGGAAAATGGAAATGAGGATGTGGAGAAAGGCTACTAGTGACATTTTAATATATTTTTCCCAATAAAAAAAGCCTGACTCAAGATCCTAGAAAACTAACTAGAAAAAGAAAAGGCACAATTGGGGAAAAGCTTTAACACTTAAAGCAATAGGTTTGTGTCATAGTTTAGATACCTCTATCAGTGATTGAAAACCAAAAACTGCAACATTTTATTTATTTTAGTTTGAGGCCACAGAGAAAAATAACCATCATCAGTCCTTTTCAAAGTTGGAGAGAGGAACAAAACAAACCAATCAAACAGAAACTATTTCTTTGTTATTAGATTCAAGAATCAGAAGAAGACTTAGTGGACAAACTGAAAGATATGGAAAAAAAAGGGAGCAACCCTAAAAGAAAACAAATTAATCAATAAAGCCAGAAAAGATTAAGATTAACAATGAGAACTGGCTAGCAATACCAAAAATGGTTTATGATAGCTGCAGAGAACTGTTTGGATCATCTAAGAAACTTTTTTCTCCATAAGGCATGCCTTTTGTTTAAAGGGATGCTGTTTGTACAAATATATGCCTTAAAGATATCCATGAAAAGCCTATTAGTTACACCACTTTTTCCCCTCAGAAATATATTTCCAATAGGTATTAAATATGGTCTTTGTACTACTTATAGCTCTCTTACCAGATATAAGAAATATTCCCTGTTCTAAAGATCTATTGTCTTCAAATACCAGTCCAACTCTTCACAAATTCTAAAAGATGAAAAAGAGTGATTTTTTGGTCATGAAGCAGCTACAAGACAAACATGAACACATTTTTGAAGACTCACTTCTCCTTGGTGGAGAGGGAAAACACCAAATAGCTGTTTCTTACTCTAGACTTTCCTTAGTGCTGTATCTTGAAGAGATTGAAGCACTAGGAGAGGGATTTGTCATGTGATGCAATGACTAATGGAAAAACACATTTTTGAGGGGACAAGTTTCATTGTTTGAAAAAGATAGAGTGTGTAGGAAAGTGAAAGGAAACCTTAGGAAAACCTCAGCTTTGTCAAGAGTGGAATAATGTGTATCCTGGAGATGGAGGAGTCAATATAACAGTTTGATAAGAGAGGTTTTAATGTTAGTTCAGAACCAGCTGTGATGGTGCTGGATTGAAAAGGTGTCAGTGAAAACCAGATCTGGCTTGACTGAAAACACCACTCAACCATTAGAAGCATTGGAGCAGTCACAAGAACCATCTGACCCTTTACTAGCTCTAGGATTTTCTAGAAGTATATGTATTTTTCAGTGGCAGGGATAAATATCAGAAAGATGTGCTACATTAATGTTGGACATCTTGTTTTCTGTTGTTTTTTGGTTTGATTTTTTTGAGGAAAGGATTTTCTCATTAAATATTGTACATATTGTGCAAATTTCTCCTTAGGCATATACAATCTTAATTTGGTCTCACAATTTGGCATTATAAAAGGGATTGACATTTTTTTGTAACTATGATGAATTTTTTAAAAAAAATTACTGTGACTTTTTCTCCATAACAACGTTTTTTCTTGACATATGAATAATTCATAAAGAGGAAAAAAACAAAGCAGCAAATCAAATTCACATTTTGCTAACCCTTTACACTGCCAAAGAAAATCTCTCCTTCAGTGAAAAGTATATAATGAGAAGAAAGCAAAGTAATTTTGGCCTTATTCAAAGATTGAAAATTTATTGTTATGCTGAAATTCCAAAGAATACCCTGAACAGGATCAATGCTTTTTCATCTTTTTGCTTACATTGTTTCCAACTTTTTACTCCTGTTACGTTAGCTTAATATAGAGATGGCTTGGAAGAAAGTTATGCATTGCTTGATAGAATTTGATTTCCATGCTCCATTTTTCTTACCCCTTTAAAAGATAATGCATTGTTTCTTAAATCCAAGTATTTTGTACCTTTTTGTGTAATAAGCTACTCTTTACACCCATTTTCATACATTGAAAAGTTGTCTCATATTAAAATTATAGTGCATAAAAACAATAGATTATTGTTTTTAAAAAATCCTTCATGTTTAAAATCTCAGCAACAAAGTAATGAGTCACATAACAGTAGTGTAAAACTCTGTTAGGAACATAGGTCTGTCATTGTGTTGAAAGTATTTTATGTGGAGTTTCTAAACAGTGGTTGAACTGAAGACCTGTGTCTTGGCCTGGAAAATGAAATTTTTGTGACAGACTGTTAAGGATAATTCTTTGTTTTTCTTAACAATGAACTCCAAGTCACACACACTACAGCTACTCCATCAGATACAAAAGAAGATCTCTTATCACCTACCAGAACTAAGCACAGAGTTAGAATGTGGTCTCCAACCAGTTCAGTAGACTATGACAACACCCAAATATATCCCACCTTAAATACTCACTGAGGGAGACTGGACTCTTCTGAAGAGTTCTGGGAATGTGCATAAACAAACACATGCTCAGACTAACGCAAGCTTTTGCAAGACATTACTACCACCTAGATTTTGTCTGAAAAAATGTGGATTTTATACATGCAGAACTTTGATAAACATTGATTTTTAGAATGTTATATTCTTAAGGGTCTACTTTAATGTAATTAAAACTACTTAGTATAAAGGTTATAAGAAAGGCTTATACTGTCTTGTACTTGGTAGTGGTACAAAGAGAGAAATAACTTAATATTCTTAAAACAAAATATTTTCGTGATAAGGACTCCTGAAACAAATATTTCACTGACATCTGCTGAGCAGATTGTAAAATAAATGGTCAGCTTTTCTTTCCATTAGTAGAAGTCCTTCTGTTTTCAGAGTGAGCTGAAAGGAAGCTTTACCTTGACTTCCAAAATATGAGAAAGATGAGGAATATGTAGGTGGAAAGAAAACTGTTTATTATTTTTTGTAGTTTGGAGTCTGCTGTAGATTAATCAAGATGCAAAGCTCCTGTGTCAACATAGAGCTTACAATCTTCCTTCTTCTAGCATTAGTATTAGAGGCCTTTAAGACAGGTTGAAAAACATTTGTGTTGGCTAAAAAAATGGCATAATTAATGGAATAAGGGTGTTCTAGAGAAAAGATGCCTAGAAAAATAAGAAGAACTTATTTGAACTGACTTTTTGGTTCTCTACCTGAATGTATACAGAAAAAAATACTGATTTCAAGATGAAGTATTTCTGCTTTTGTAGCTAAGACAATACAAGCCATCCTTTTATGGGTGCAGTAATGCTGAGCAATGGTTAAGTCATACAAACGTGTAATGAATAAAAATCTAAAGTAATAGCTGAATAATTTGTGCTACATAGATGCTTTAAAAATTCAGCAACCAAAGAGAATATCAAGGAGAAATAATCTATAGCAGGAAAAGAACAAATTGATGAATTGGGATATATTAAAGTTCTTCTTTTTCTCTCATCATAATAGAAGAGATAGAAGAGATGAAATAATAGTATGCTTATCCTCAGAAAAAAGAAAAATTAGAATCTATTCCTTGAGGAGGATATTTTACCTACTGATTTCTTTGGAGACATTTTCAACACAAAACCTTTCAAATTCAGCTAAAGGAGGAAAATGAAAAAATTCAATATTGGGGAAAAGTTGATGTGCACCTCAGTATATCCATCACTTCACAAAAGGCTCTTGACTAGGCTTACCCATTCTTGTCAAATGGCATGTTGAGTATTTATACATGACATATAGAAATGTAGCCTGTTCATTCATTTCAAGTTCCATGTGGAACCAGTTAAATTCAGTGTTCACAGTTGCTTCTCGGCAACATAAATATATGTTATAAATAATGTATATTTAATCCCAAAGAACATGAGATAATAAATGGCCCATGATCCAAAATCTTGAACCTGTCTCATCAAAGTTAAAGAATAGTTCAGATGTATTGCTATAACTTCAGGCCTTGTCCTGCTGGTAACAGCAACCTGCCATTAACATGTGACAGAATAAATCTTCACAGTCATGGTGGCTGTTCTAGATCAACTTATTCTAGCTCATATAACTCTGTATTAAAGAAAAACCTAATATTCAAACTGATCAGAAACGTGGGTGATCCTTGTATTGTTAGTGATCTTTCTCACTTGGGCTGTCTGTGCAAGGACCCCTTATAAAAATTGTTTTAACACCACTGCTTTTCATGCCAAATGTTTTGTTTATTATATTCTACCTGCCTATGAACATAAATATGTATAGATGCATACTTTTACACACATCCCTATTTAATATTTATTAAATATACATGCACAAAGCATATGTGTACATATACATACTTGCAACTACAAGGAGAAAGATGAAAGCTTACTAATGCAGCTATCCAATTATCCTGTATGTACATGAATGAAAAATATTCTCCTGTTAATATTTAAATAAACATAAAAGTGTAGCAGCTTTTGTAAGACCAAAGGCTCCAGTGAACTTTTAAAATTTTATCCAGAACTGTTGTTGTGTGTATTTCTTCAGCTTTACATGACAATACATGATTGTGCACATACATTTGTTAAAAATGTATGGCATCTTTTTAAGAGAGTATTAGTGCGTGACCCAGAGTAGGGCTGGAGAGAAAATTTATTTGTTCTCTTCCAGGCTGTATTTGAAGCAGGTGTGTAAATAAGGATTTAAATATAAGGTAATTTAAAACTGAACTCAGAAAGGAGTTAATTTGAAGGAAGGTGAAATTCCCTGTCAGTTCTTATTTTACATCATCCCATTCTATTATTTCGTAATTATGTCGCATCATGTTGTTATGGTATTTGTTCAAATTACTCTTAAATTATAATCAAATATTATTACTGGCACTTAATACACTGCATGATGTGTTTAATTGCCATTGTGTCAAACAAAATGATGTTGAATGAGTACTGTATTGAATATTTGTAGAAAATTACTTTTAGAATTTAATTTCCTGTTCTAGAGTTGGGGGTTTCTTTTGTTTGTTTTTTGTTTTTTTTCCAGTTTGGAGAAATAATTAGCAGAGGCTATAATAAAGGATCATAAATAACCTGTGCCTAAAAATGTAATGTTTTTACTTAAAGAAAGAAAAATTTCTAAAAAACTCAAGTAAAGTAATTCAAGTTTTTAGGCAGGAATTTATAGCTATTACAACTGTCAGTTCTAAGTACCTGATTTTCACAAGATTTTCATGGTGTATATAACCACCACATACATTTGTATCAATTGTGGATTACTGCCTCTGCTTTATTTGTCAGTAACAAATGCTTGCCTAATTTACTTTGGTATAGCGTGCACTTTCATCTTACCTCTGATAGCTTTTCTTCTTTCTCTTTTTTTTTATCCAGAACATTTTTGTTATTCTTTTCAATTTATTTAAAATAGTCAGAACACGAGGTTATGGTGCATTTTCTCTTAAAAATAGATATTTTATTATCCATTGTCTTGGAAGTTTTATATTCCATAAATAAAGTTTGAATGAATGCAAATTCTCCAGCTGTGTTAATTACTTGGTAATAGTTTTCAGCTAACATAATATCTGATTTTTTTATATAAATATAAAATAATGTTTTTTAAAAGATATAAATATTCTTGCTATGCTTTTTGTCTATCAGTTGAATTTTCACTAAAATTTTAGGAAAATATCATCCTTCCACACAAATACTTTTGCCATAAAATACATTTAAGCAAACAAACAAACAAACAAAAAATGCTTAAATAATAGAATATTGTTCATATTTTGTAACAATATAAATCAGAAGAGTAAAATAAAAGTGAAAATGAAGGTTATAACCATGACTTACTGCTTGCTGTCAGATTAGACACATCATCAGGAATAAAAAATGGTTCAATTTTCTTCCCAGACTTATTTTGTTTATTTATTCCATAGCTCATCTAAAATCTTCTAGGCATAGTTCAATTTCATATTTCTACAATGAAAACCTTGTGAAGACTCTTTATTTGTCTGACTTCCTGATTTATTTTTGTGTTATTTTTGTAATATTTTGCTTTCCAGTCCTCTATGTCACTCCCCTGTCTTTTTTACATTCCTTGATAGTCTCACTCAGAAGTAGCTGCAGCCACTCTCATTACTGGCTTGCAAAGTGATTCTTCAGACTCGGTGATAAGGACAACATCAGCAGCATACTTGATATTATAGAATTTGCTTGCTCTAATTTGAATTCCTCTATTGTAACCCTCAAGATAAATGTGCATTACCATTTCAGTATAAAGCCTGAACAGATGCAGTGGCATAACACAGCCCTGCTGAACTTCTTTCCAGATGTTAAACCTCTCTGCTGTTCCTTTTGTTTTTGGAACTGCTGCTTCCTGCTTATATTAAATTTAGGATAGTGAATAACCACATTTAAGAAATGTTAATTGAATACACATTTATTTAGAAATTAAGTGGCAAAGTTTAGAGTATACTTCATATAGCACACAGTTTTTTTCATTGTTGCATCCTTTTCCCTTTTCTTATTACCAATTAAATCTAGAATCTGACAATTATTTTTATGTAAAATTATCAAGTTTCAATCTTTAATGGAATTAGGGAATTAATGAGGTATATTTCATAGGGTCCTCCACTTAGACCACAACTTACCTCCACTTCTTATTAACAGAATTCTCAATGATGTCTCTGAAGGTTTTAGTGGCATAAGACATTAGTACTATCAGAAAGGGATTTTGGCAGGTAAAGGCTAACAAAAAAAAGGCAAAGATTATGTTATGCAAAGACATGGTCACAGCAGTTGTCCAAGACTCATTGTACTGACCTCTTCCCTATCCAAGTGGTCCTCCAAGTAAAATTTGAAACCATGATATATCAGAGAGATTCCTTCTCAGCCTGTATCTCGACAGTGTACCCCAGTCTTCCGAAACAAGGACATCAGTATAACCATTTTTAGCATCCTTGTTAGGGAGTTTCCTTTCTTTAAGTACACTGTTGCCCAGATGAAATTATAAATTTGAAATCAGTATGTATCAGTGTAGTTGGTCCAGTCAGGCCACTTTAGAGGAAAGAGATGAAATGTGGAAATCCATTACCAAAAACTTCTGTTCTGTTTTGGTACCCATCTCTGCTGTCACACAAAACCAGTATTTCATTTTCTTCTGAAGCTCTTTCAAATTAGCTCTAAGAGACATATAAAATCTCATTTTGGAAATGTGAAGTTGAATGAATTCATAATTTATTTTGGAAAGTTTTTTGAGTGTAAAATTTACCTTCATAGTAAGATACTCCATTTAATTTTGAAACTTCTCTAGAGAAGATTTCTCTAGTTTCCCTTCCAGCATTATAACAGTGTTATTTTGTAGTTTTAATAAGAAGGTTTTGAAAAGCACAAAAGTTCTTTTTTTTTTTTTCCATGTGTAGGTCATTAAAGGGGAATATTGATGAGTCTTCCCTTTAATAGCTCACATAGGTCAGAGTTTTAAAAATTCATTATTATTTCTAATAAATGGCTCTGTTCCATTATCTTTTAATTATATTTTCAGTGATTACCATAAACCTGAGGATAGAACTCTGGGTAAGTAAAATCTCACCATTTTAAGAAGCCAGACAACATCTCTTCAATCAAATAATTGTGCATATCTAACTAAAACTATGTTGCTCAGATAATAATAGAAAACATAAAATAAATTTTGTGGTCCATTGGTATCTTCAGGTTAAAGAAATGATGCTGTTGCACAAGTTACTTTTATTCTTCACAATCCCTAATATGTAAGTTGAAAAAAAATTCCTTACATTTAACTGATTTATGTAAATATATTCTGACCAAAAATTCAACTCTGCTGCTAGACAATCAGATTAGATTGTTGGCACATTTCTAAATATCTCTTTATTATAAAAATATTTAAATTAACTTTCTAGGTTGTCTACTAATTTCTTATAAACCAAGCTTTTAAAATCATAATCTCATGCCAAATGCAAGGGAGAAATGCAGATGTACAATAATAACAGTATTACTTATATTTCCACCATTTTTAACCTACTCAAGAGAAAGACAACCAACCTGTTTGACAAGACCTTTGTTCCTGGAAATCATGCTATTGTCATTTTACGTTTTGGAGTTTTATTAATTTTCAGTCATTAAGTTAGTTTTTCATTATTTTTGGTCTGATCAGGCTGAAGAATTTACAGTCCCATGATGAAAGAGTTTTTAAATATTGTGCCAAAATTTGAAATAACTCCCTCTTTTGGAATGCTATTGAGTATTTTTGATTATTTTTTGTACAAATAATTCATGTGGCCATTGAGTATGACTGATAAGTTTTACAGTCTGTCTGACTGAGTTGGTTTTCTATGTGTCTTCCATCACTCCAGCTTGACTTCACTAAACTTTCACCAGGGCTTCTTTCCATTTGTGCCTCACACTCTCATCATTTAGTTTATCTAGTTGATCTAGGAAAGTCAATTAATGCAAGATTTTTTGACTTCAGCGAAGCTTTTGACACTCTCCCAGTGTCCTCCTAGAAAAAATGCCCATCCCACAGATGGATAAACATATAATGCAACAAAATTCAAAACTGAGTGAGCTCATGGGTTGGGCACATTATAGCTTTGTGCTCAACAAAGTGGGTTTGTGTCTGTGAGCTCACTCAGTTGCTCACCCATTTCATTATACGTTTATCCATCTGTGGGATGAGCATTTATTCCAGGAGGACACTGGGAGAGACAGTGTCAAAAGCTTTGCAGAAGTCCAAAAATCAGACTGGTGATCTGTCAGTTGCTGGGTTACCCAGGGCTCCATCCTCAGCCCAGCTGTATTCAATATCTTCACAAATTATTTGGGTGTACGATGTAAATGAATGCTGAGTAAGATCAATGATGATGAGGTTGGGAGGAGCTGTCAACTCCCTCAAGCTAAGAGAGGCCCTGCAGAGAGACCTCATCACAGTCTGGAACTTCCATGTGAGCTGAAGAGGAGGAGCAGCTACAAACCACTTCTCTCTTTTGATCAGTGACAGGACTCGAGTAAATGGCCTGAAGCAGTGCCAGGAGACGTTTAGGTCAGACATCAGGAAAAGGTTCTCCACCCACAGAGTGGCTGGACACTGGAACAAGCTCCCCAGAGGAGTGGTCACAGCATCATCCTGGCAGAGTCCAAGGTGCACTTGGACAATGCTTTCAGTCACATGGTGGGACTCTTGGGAACAGTGCTGTGCAGGGCCAGGGGACAGACTTGATGATCCTGATGGATCCCTTCCAACTCAATATTGGATTCTATGATTCTCTGTGATCCTGAAAATGAGAAATATGTGCATAGTTGGGGTTTTTTATCATTTTGATGCAATCTTTCATTGACGGTATCAAGACTACTACTACTACTACTACCACCCAGAAATTTCTACTTTGCAGTTTATTTTTCATTGTTTCCTGGTGGTGAAGAAGGTAAATATGCTTCAGCAAATATTTCTGTTAGAGTTAATGGCATCACCTATTGGATAAATTCACAGAGAAGTTTTCTGCTGGAAGAGGTACTTTCTTCTTCCACAATACTTTTGCTAAGCCACAGAAATCTCTCTTTGGCTGTACAGGCACATTTTCAAACATATTTTAGAATCAGCTGTATTGGCTAGAGATAGCTCAAGTGTCTCTAGCAGTAGAAAGAAGTGCATTAGGAGAACAAATCTTCGGGATATGCTAAGCCTTAGAATTAACTTGTGACTGTATTTACACTATAAAAAATTGTGCCAATTTATACCCAGTGGACTTGTTATTTCTCAAGACTATCCTGCAGTTTCTGGAGGTGATATTTGCCTGATTATTGCTGCAGCAGGGTTATTATTTTTATCTGTGTTGGTTCCAGACAACACTATGTTCTCAACAAGTACCTTCAGGGAAGAGACCAGCTATTGATATAGACAAATGCTGGTTTTCTGAGAGAAAATGGTTTTTTTTCAGGTTTAGATCAGGGATCTGGCCATGGTAAGGGACATTTTTCTTACACTATGAATAACCTTACAAAAATAATATGACATTTTTATATCAGGTGTTTTGAGACTAAAAATCCTTTTTGTACCAGTGGATTTACAAATTAGAAGAACAGTAGTGCTACTGCCTAAAAATGGTTAATGTTTTTTGGAAAATGTTTGGATTAAATGAAAATAGAGGAAAACCCTGATATCTGGAATAGAGACAGGGAGAAAATACACACAAAACCAATGGGGTTTTTTTGTATATCAGAAGGTTAGTTAGAGAATTTAAGCACTGTTATTTGTCAAATATGCAGTACAGCACAATAACTTGCAATTAGTTCCATTCAGCTTGCATAATTGGCTTCTATTTCTTCTTCTTCTTCCCTTTTTTTTAATATATGTGAGAAATGGTGTGCTTTTAAGTGGTGGAGTCTGTATTTAACTGCATATTTGCTACTATTTTGGTAGATTTTTATCTGATGCATGTAGCATCAAATACATGTTTATATTCTCACATACATATGTATGTAATTATATTGGAAAGTACTGGTATTTTTCACTCTGTGTTGTTCTCACACTTGCTTAGCTTAATGGAACAGGTCACATTTAGATATATGTCAACAAGTAGTCAATTTTGAAAAATAAGCTTCAAAGATGCTACAGCACTGAAGGGACAGATATTGAGCGGGGGCTGTGTGTATTTGTCTGTTTCTGTTTGCACAACAGTGTGCTGCTTCCTTTTGAAATCTGCAATATTTGATTGCCAAATGAATTTTTGATCAAAATACCATAGATTCTAGGAAGAATATATATCTGGTGCTGTACACTGGCCATCTTTTCTAGATAGTATCAATCTTTACTGATATGTTCAGGGTAAAGGAGTATTCCATGATTATTGGTGAGATCATCAACACAGGTCTCAGCCTTTCCAAACCTTTCTCTCTCAATAGAAAGACCAGTATAATGGGAAGAACAAGGACCATCTCTTACTAGTTTTTTGACCACCACATGATTGACTGCATTTCACAATGCACTTTGGGACCCCTGGGATTAGAGCACCACTGTCAGGGAAAGATGTTTGCATTTTTGTGCAATGTTCTAGCCAAAATAAATAAGCAAAATATGGAACTCAAATCAGGATTTCTATTAATAGACAGTAATTATTCACTGACTTGACTGAAATGTACAAACAATTCCTTGAAAGCTTAGCCTCCTAATGTTTTCAATGGAAATGTTTGTTAGATTTGTGATCTTAAGGTGATGGGATAATATCAGTGGCTAAACAAATTGTCGTATTGAAATTTCAGTTGAAAAATTAATACCAGAATATCAAATAATTACCAATCTGCAGCTAGTCTACATCTGGAATGCTAATGAAAAATGTCTTTCTAAGTGATTGGTGCTGACAAATGTGTAGACAACATTTTTTTTCCTCTGGAGAACTTTGCAGGAAGCATTTCAGTATGATTCATAGCCATGACTTCAAGGTAAAGAAGCTGGTAATTGTGACCAGAAGCCAGCTTTATTCATACAGCTGCATAAATGTGAACTAATTAACACACAATGCAAAACTGAGGCTTATGACACTTCAAACTGTCTTCTCCTGTGAGAGTTACTAAATTGTATATTGAAAATTCTCTGGGATAGAGAGCATACCATCAACAAATAATTGAAGATTATTGTCCCAGAAACACATCATTTCTCCTGAAAATGGCAGGGGAATTTTTATTCAGGATCAGATTTGTCGACATCTGTAATCTTTGTAATGCCTAAATAATTCTGCAAGGGGCTGAGTACCCACTCTGTAAGAAAAACCTTTAGTGTCAGTATCTTGACACCAGAGGAACATGTATCGACTTGTTACAGAATAATGTATGCATAGAGATTTAATATTTGTATTTGTAAATATTTTGTCTGTTAATTGCAGTTTATTTCAATATCAAGAGTTATTATTCAGAATATAGATGCTTTCGTTCTGGTTCTAGGATAATCATCTCAGTTCCATAGTTTCACTTGTACATATAACTTACTTCTCAATAAGTAGTTATTTTACAACAAATGGACTGAATATTTTTTTAAAAAGTTTTAATCTGAAAAATATGTCAATGAGGTCTCTGGATATTTTTTGTATCAAGTTGTCTTGAATGATGGAAATTAACCCAGATTTAACCAAAAAAGAAAACTCTGTCCTAGTTTTAGCAAAATTAATTTAGTTAATAATAAATTTGCATTAAGATAGGCAAAATATTTTTTTTAAATGCAGAGTTTTTTTCTTTCCCCCCAGTCATTCCCCAAAGGCTCAGTCAGGGAGTTAGGAAAATGACTTGAAAAAAATTCTATGATTGATGTCAAATTAGATAGCTTTTGAAGGTTATTTTGAAATAAATGTGAATATGGACGTTGGAGTCACAAAAACACCTCTCTTTTCTGGCTCTGTTGCAGTGCACTTTGTTAAACATTTGTCTGTGCTGTGTATTTATGAAAAGATTAAGTCCACAAAACTAAAGTATTTTAGTCTTTTCAGCAGTCTTTAGATTAGGCCCTGATTCGTTATACTAAAATCTTTAAATTAAAGATGAACATAATCTCATATTATAATAGTATTAATTTTGTACATATGGTTGGACCAGAAATGGCAAACAAACCTTTAGGACTTGGGATATAATACATCTTTCATAGCACACTAGTAACTGCTACTTTCTATTAGGGACTTTTCTGTAGGATCAGTGACTTTCCTGTCCTCTACTGAGTTTCTAATGCCATGAAAAAGTGGTAATGCGATAAAAGTCATATAGTATTAGTGACTTTCTATCATGTTGGTGAAGTGAATTTTTATTGTATTAACAAAATCAGAATTCCAATTGCCCTAGGAATTAGCAAAAATGACCAAAAAAGCTCTCATAAAAATCGAAAACCTTATATGTGTAGAGAACTGAGTATTAGTCCACTTTCTGTGCCTGTAGCTGATGTTGTTGTTTTTTCTGAAGTACTCATTCTTATCTTGTGTTGCAGTAGTCAGTGCCTTCTAGAATGATACCTGAACATGGTATTTTTTTCAGTCAATAAAATTTATATCTTTAGGGACTATTAATCACTGACTGGTATGTTAACGAAGAAGTCATTTCAAGCTGAAAAAAAACTCAAAAAAAACCCACCACCAACAAGAAAACCCCACAAAAAAGCCCCCAAAAAACTCCAAAAAGAAATTTTGTGAATGAGTTGGCTGTAAAATGTTATAAATTCTTTTTATAAACTCTTGATTCAAGTTTGGCATGGAGGGGAATTTCTTGTTTCTGGCAAGAACAACTGCTTGATATGGGGTTTTGTTTATGTTGTACACAGCACACTGGTTATTTATGTGAGAAATACTGAAGATGTTCACTCTGTAATGAAGTATATAGAAATCATTACAAGTCATGTGTTTTTGTAGCATAATTAATTAGCATCTATTCATCTGCAATTTATGTGTAATTATCCCAGTTATATAGAGATCATATAATCCAAAAAATGCAGCTGTCCAACAGAAGGAAGTTCTACTCACGACTTTTCTTGTGTCAGGACATCATCACAGTGTGCTGTAGAGGTTCCAATTTACACATTCATTCCAATCCTCTGTGTCCCGAGTTTTATTTTGAAATGGAGAACATACTCAGGAGGTGGGTATGTTCAGTGACAGTTGTTGTCATAAAACAATAGAACACTCTCTTTTTATTACAGAAGCTTTTTCTTCTCATTAACCTAGGTTATGTTAATATTGACTGAATGCCTCTGTGCAGATGTATCTTTGTGTATGCAAACATATGGGTAATGCATGCTGTACTAACATATAGTCCCACAAACTTTGGCTTCTTTCTTTTCTTCCTATTTTGGCTGAGGATCTATTTCTATCAGCTACCAGCTGGAAGCCTTCTGTTGTTCAAAAAGTTCCAAATTCCTGCTCATATTTACTTAAACCAGCTTGAAAGTGTGAGGAAAGAATACCTCCTGGGTTGTCAGAAATGAGTTTCCAGTTAGAATAATAACATTGCAAAATCTGAGAATAAAGAATGAAATGGTCATTGTTTTCTCAATCAATCCGATATAATAGCACTACTCCAAAAAAATCTGAAGTTTGCTGTGTTGAAAAAAAAAAACATACTTCAGGTCATTGTACAGCATTAACTGGTAGGATTTTATGAATGAAGAGGAAAAACCCATCATAATTGTAAACTCAGACATCTTTTACTCTCACTTCTACATTCCTTCCCTTGGTCAATCCTACTGTTGCCTGTTGAGATAGTATTAACTCCATTCCAAGGGTCTGAAAGGGTCCCAATTTCAGAAGCCCTTGGCTTGGTAGTTCCTTATTCTTTGCCATACTAAAGTTTTTCACCAATCAATCTTCTTCCAGTTTATTACCACTCTCTCTTCATGCATTTCCACAGATGCATGTGTGTGCATCTTCACTCCTGTCACCAGAACTCCTTTCTCAGCTTCTTGCTTTGTATGCACTTTTTTGAGCCTTCTGTCCATAGAACTTTTTTGTCAGACATTTTGTCTAACAAGTTCTGCTAGCCTAATAGCCTTGCAAAGATTGTTTTCCATTCTTCAGCAATACTCTGATGATCACCTCTTTAGCTTGTTGCACATCAAGTGTTGGATTTCTACTAAAATGAGCTGTGACAAGTTTCTTTAAGACATGTTCCTTTAGACTTATCAATTCTTCAAAACATGGTTCCAGTAGAAGTTAGAAATTATTAGTTAATAGTAATACACCTCTGTTAATTTCTACAATATGATTTTTCAGTGTCTTCAGATAACATATATAAACCTCATACATATCAGACTTTATTTGGCAAATGATATTTGCTATATTGAGATGCAAGTAAGCTGGTGTTGTAAGTCTGTTGTTACTTATCTTGAATCAGAAATTATCTTCACAGAAATGACTGAGTAGCAGTTTTTTTCTCTAAACCAGCAAGAGTATATAACATTTTATGTATACCAGCCTCTTTCTAAGAAGTCTCTTTTAGAAATAGTCATGCAAAGTGATAGTTTTGCTATCAGAAGTATCCAGTAGTGCAGAGTATAAAATTACTATTGGCACTCACAATGCCTTTAAATCTCCCACTTCCTAAACCTTCAGCTTGTAAATTAAAATTTGAAGAAAATATTAAAACAATGAAAGCCTTTATGTCAATGAGGCATCTTAGCAATGCTCAGAAGGTGAAATATTGTTTGTGGAGCTGAATATAGAAACTGTTATTTAACATATAATGGCTGTAATGGCTGATAGCCATAGTTCTATAACACAGGGAATAATAGATCTTCTTTCAGAAAGCAATCAAGCAAGCATAAATCATGGACACTTCAGTACATAACAACCCTATAGCTGTTTTTAAGAAACAAAAAAGATTTTTATTAGATACAGAAATCTCAGAGTAAAAAATCTTAAAAGTGGGTATTATTTCCTCAGTACATTCTTGACTTGCTGATAAAAAAAATGTTGCTTTGCTGTTTTAATGACAAAGTCTACTGCAAGAGAAGCACATAGGTGTACCATAAGAAATGTAGGAGCAAATTACTCTAATCTTGGATGTATATGAGATATAGTGCATTTTCTCAGTAGTGACAGTGCCATCAATTAATAAACAAGTTCATGGTATAAACTGTATAAATAAACAAGAGATAAGGACATTCATCCATCAATTTTCTTCTCGATCTGCAAAATTCTGTTTCAATTTCCAGTGGAATGGAAGATGCAGAAGAAAAATGTCAGATTAAACCTAAGGTGGGATCAAATAAAATATTTCTCATCTGAATCTTTGAGAGAAATTGGCCAACAACAAAATATAATTCGATCTGTTTGTGAGCTCTCTTCTAATATCTTATTTCTTCCATTTTTGGTAAAAATATGTAATAAAGCCAGTTACAGCTGTAAGTGCATAGAGAAGATAGAGATCTGAAAAAAAAGAACATTGTAACTGATGAATCAGTTTGAAAGCACACACATACCTATCTTGTAGGAATAGACGCAGGAATAATTAAAACAGACTATCTCTTGTACCAAATTAAGCATTCTGCAAACATAATGTTTTAAGGCTTTAATGAATAAAGTCCTTAGTCCTTCCTTATTGCTAATATGAACTGGTAATAGCATATAAATGGACCAAGAATGCTAGAGTTCCTGCATCTTTTGTGTCAATTTTTCAGTGGCTCCCTGAAGATGAGTCATCAGTAGGCTTTTCAGACTTTTTCCACAAATCAGAACATTTTCTTTTGCCTGAGTTTTAATGTAGAATAGGCCATGTGTGCATGAGGTCTGGTGTTTTTGAACTGATAACACACATGTCGTTTCTGGAACACGTAGCTCGTCACTAGTAGCGTTACTTTGTTAAGGAAAAAAATCCCCTAAATAAAACAGGTGAAATGCTAACAAAACCCCTTTGGCTTGCCAAGTGTTCTCTTACATTTCCTGATGCATTATTTTCTTGATGTAAACTGAAGGATCTGACTTGGTCCAGCAATGGGTTATCAGGTTTAATTTGTTTTCATGCATTAGTCTCTCTGGTGATATACCAGCTATTTACATTTGCCATCTGAATTAAGAGGGTAAGGAGCAATTTTTTGGGAGTTTGGAGTTGGCTGTATCACTTCAGAGCAGTTTTAGCGTGGGCAGTACAAAAGGTCAGTCACCCTGGAGGCCTTAATGAGATCAGGAATGAGAGGAAACACGAGTTTTTCACCTCCACCACCCCCTACCAAAGAGTACTGCCAACAGGCAGCAGACGAGCTCACCATTCAGAGGAAAGGAAAACACATTTATGGCCAAGTGGTTGTTAAAAAATCCCATCCTGGTTTACTGCTGCAGGACCTTCCCTTGTCTGTATACATGCACTTTTCTTGAGAGGTGAATTTCTGAAGTGGAGACATTTTTAAGTTCAACTCCTTGCCCAGCAGACATATTCTGTGGACCTGATTTTTCTGAGCCTGAGAGAATTACAGCCTATCAGTGGCTGATCTGTTCCCAAGGGAAAGTCTCTTGAGAGCAGCTCTCACTCAAGGTCTAGCTTTGTAAACAATTTCATTTTCTCAAAACAGTTCTGTACAGCTGGGGATAGTGTGTTTTTCTCTTATCCCACCAATGGGACAAGAGGTGGTGTTCCCTTTACCAGCCACGTTAAACCTGTAGCATAAGACCCTATAAAAGCTGAAAAGTTCAGGGAATAAAAACCTTTCCTAGCAACTCGTTCTGGTGAGTGCTTTGAATGAATCCACACTACTACATTGTGTCCAACAGTGACAATATTCAAAACAGAAATATCCTATTGAAGAAAACCTGCATCTTTGTGGGCACTAAATGAGTAAATACTACACAATTTGAACTGAGAAAAAACAAGAAAAAAAAAAAGGCAAAACAAGCAAAGAAAAAAAAAAAAGGAAAGAAAAACATTTTTTGGAAGACAAATCCAGATCAAAAATGGGATTATAAGAACATTTATTATAATTATTATAGCTTCCATGATCTACTGCATTCTCAGTATATATGAAATGCATTTTTAATATTTGCAAAATCCTCTGGCATATATTTCTTTTGCCTTAAATAATTCCTTTGTTGTTTTTTTTTTTATAAATCTACACTCCAGGAAATAAATGCAAATATGTTTATAGGACGTGGTGCTTGAAGACCATTGACAAGTCTGCAGTTTGTGTTGACTACATATAAGTTAGGAGGATAAAGTTCCCACACATCATACTTCCAGACTGCACAACAAACCCATCATGTAAGCTCCTGTGACGGCTGAAAAGCATGAGAAACAACTATCATTATCAAATTGCTCTAAAAATTGGGAAGTAGTTTTCCATTTTTGTAATTCATAAGAGTAACATTATCCCAAAAACCAAAATATGTTGTAACTAAGTAACAATAGTAAGCACTAAGTAAGAGTGTTAGTTCTAAGTAATATTTCATGCTGAAACTACCAACAATGAAATTTATGATTTAATGCAATTTACCATTTAATTTAGGAAGAGTGCTAGATACATTCTATTACTAAGCTCTCAACCCTATATCCTTTAAGTTATTTTGAACCTGAGTAGTTGAAACCTATGCTGTATGTAACCTTTTAAATATAGATGGATGTCATACTTTTGCAACAAGTTGGGATGTTTTTGCCTTAACTTCTGTAAATTTCTCCACTAATTGTGCCCCACCAGAACATCAGTGTGGCAGAGTGTAAGGTAAGCACAGAGTGCCTGAGTATATACAGAGCTGAGTTGGCATGTATAATATAATAATACATGGTAATACACTGGCTTTGTAGTAGAGCTGCAATTAAAAATTTAAAATTTAAAAATTTATAAAAATTATTAAATTTCTAAATTTAATATTAAAAGCAAACTTTGCTATTGAATTATTATTATTATATTGAAAAAAAAAGAGTTGTTTCTGGGAAATACTGCTTTTGAAAAGTTGAATATAAGAGGGGTTTTTTGTCACCAGGATTTTCCATAGAATTTCAGCCATGTTATTAACTGATTGCAACTTTTGTTCAGGATGGATACCAGCTAACAACTATCTGCAAACAACTAAGAGAAAATAAAAGATAATATCTTTAACATGTATTATATCTAAGCAGTCTGATTTCATACTGAGGTGTGGCCTAAAATTTGTTAAGAGTTGTGGAAAAATACTGGAAAATAAATTACACCACAAAGGGGTGTCCAGGTTGGCAACCAGAGTAAACTTAGGAGCAGGAACACCAAGGAAGCTTGGTGTACTGTCCTCAGAGAGATATTAAACAATGGAAGTAAACAGAGGTCTTGTACTTAGGCTTTGTTTAAATAATGCAGCTAAAGAGGAACTGAGTCAAAGGAATGGCCAAACCAGTGACCAAAAGCTGAACATTTTTTGTTGACTTGAAAACACACGTTAATTTTCATTTCCTTGCACGCGCTGATGAAGTGAAACCTGTACACTCTTTGCATTTAAGACTAAAGTCACCCAAACTCCACACAATAATGAAAGTAAATCAGTTGAAACTTTATCTTTTCCCCTCCCTTAGAGCAGAGTAAGTTCAGAGAAGGAGATCAGAGAAGACTCCCTTTTGTATCCTGGAACACTGATGGGCAATACACTATATACAGGGACATCTATTGATAAAAGGTTTATACTTATGTAATACTACTCACAACGCTTTCTAATACCATATATATGCATTTATCAAGGGCAACTTTTGGTCCACATTCTGATGCAATAACCAATTAATCACACAATGGAATCTCATTGAATATGCCCAGACTTGCTGTGCAGTCCATGTTATTTGTGCTTACAGAATCTTATTTGTGACCAGACTTAAAGGGTAACCATGCAGATGTTGTGTGCATCTGGCAGGTTACAAGACTTATAATGCCTAATTGGTTATTCTAAAATATTATCTGTAAAGTACTTCTGGGGACATGGATGTACAGGTAATACATCGACTTAGAAGATGGAGGCCTGGATGCCCCTGGGTCTGCTGTATCTGCAGATAACCTCGAAAACAAGGGGTTCTCCCTTTCCTAAATTATTAAGTGGCAGTAGTCATCCCCAACCATTCTGTCAATGATAAATAGTTAGCTTCAAGCTAACTTCAGCTAGCAAGTCAAGTTTAACTGGATTTTAGTCTTTATTTTACATAAAAACAGTTAAATCATCTTGCTGCCAAATCAATAACTGTCAATTTTTGATGTCACTTTCCTTGAAAAAGCCTCAAATTAAAATTCCATGTGTAATAGACATGTTGAGTAAACAGTGTTAACCACTTCACAGATCCATTATGTTAATATATTGCTCTTTCTGCCTTATCAGACAGAATGAAGTGAACTGAGAAGTTTTTCATATATTAACTGTAAATTACCCTTAGCTCAGCTAATAAAATTTTATTGTCACAGAACTGTTTTCCACTTCACATGCATTTGGGAGATTGAAATGTAAATTATTGTAAGCTACCTCTGTCTCGTTATAGATGTCTGAACAAATGAAATTTACATGATTGAAAAAAATGAAAGTATTCTCTGCGGATACCAGAAGCTATCACTTTTCCCACCATACTAATAGAATTTCAGAGGTAGAAAAAGAGAAAGAAAAGCAGCTCTTAATCTTCTTTGCAGGCTGTGCAATTCCACTTCAATTTACGAAGGTTCCTCAGCAATTAATATTTTCTGATTTGTTTCCATGTCAGGTATGGAAGTTAATCAATACTCTGCCCCTCTTTAAAGTCATAATAATAGTGCTGAAAAGATAGTTAAAAAGATGATACTGTTCTTCTGTATAATAGGTAAGTGGTTAAGACAAATTTGCATCTGTTCTTCCTCTGTTTTATTCTAGACATGGTGCAGGTGAAGTCAGCATAACTGAGTACCAATGTGAGCCTTGTTTTTGAAAAGAGTGTAGATTGTTTTGTGGAAAACACTTTGGAAAGAGTCCCACACACATTAGGATGTTTCTAGTAACTGGGTAGTAATTATGGTAGTGAGCTTCAGTACAGTCTTTTGGTAACTATCACAAGGAATGGATGATATATTTTGTAATCAAACAAATTAAAGAAATTTGTAAATAAACAACTCCACTGTAATGAAAAAATTATTCTAATTATATAAAGATCTTATGTCGCACATACATGCAAGTGACCTTGCTCCTGACTGTGTTGACACTGTTTCTTCATGACAAGTACTCCATACTAGGCTTTTCAAACAAAAAGTGATAGGGGTATTTATTTACTAGCAATGCTGCCTTAATGAGAATATTGCACACCTTCAATATTCAACCTATTTCTTACCTGTAAACTGGATGGTTTTTCAAATAATGAGCACCTTGGGCCAGTTGGCCAATTTGCAGTGAAGCAGAATACCTGGACTCTGCAAGCCTGCATGTCAGAGTTTCTAGCAGTTAAATCTGAGACCTCAGGGTGCAATCCTAAACCCTGTGAAAGGTGTCTATATAGGCTGTGCATCTGGGACAACTAGAAGGAAACAGTTAACTGAGGGAAAACTTACCTGTAACTAACTCGATCAGGTTAAAGCTAACTACAGCAGACTAATGAGGTAATGCTGAGAATGGAAGGGTGACTTAAATCCTTTCCTAGTGGAGGGTAGTACCCATCTGTGAAACAACATAACATTGTCTTTTAAAAATAGATTGTAAGTTAAATCTCCAAAAGAAGGCACCACATGTGCTGATCTTAGTTTATTTATCCATCTATAAAGCCAAGAATCTGATTCAGTGATCTAATGATCCAAATGAACAGCACAGAACAGGCCTAAATCTGGGACTTGTTTATGATTTTTATCCAAAGGAATATTTATACAATACTCAGAAATTGTATAATGGAAAAATATGCTTGAACACTGAACTGTTAAGTAAATCAAAACAATATGACATACAGGAAACACCAAAGGCTGAACTTCTCAGGTATGCAGGTGAATACTGCTAAGTGAATGCCAATAAAAAAAAGAAGAGTTCTCCCAGCACAGAAGTTTGGTGTCACAGAACTTTGTTTGGTGAGTCACATTTCTGCATTTACATGTTCCACAGACAGTGTCAGTTCTGCCACCTTAGCCTTTTTTTTGGGTCTCACAGTGGAGATACAACACATTTAATACATACAACATAAAACACAACTTCTTATACCAATGGAAAATCTCTCTAAGAAAATATGACATAATCATTTCCAGATTATTTGGTGCTGCTGCTGAATAAGGGGAAGGGCTATATGACCTTCATGATTTCCTTAAACTGTGCTCAGTATTTTAAATAATTTAAAAAATTCTTCATTGTTACATATGGGTATGCAGATGGCATGCAGAGAAGTGTTTGAACTTTATATTTTTTTGACTAAATATATTCACCACCTGGCATTCTTTCCATCTCCTGTTTGGCTGAAGAATTCGAGAGCTTGTTCATCTACTCAGATTGATTAAAAAAATTAGAAAAATGTTGTATTTCCAATGAAATGCAATACCGAAATTTCCCTTCCTGATATATTCACAAATTATTTTCTCCTATGGATCTCTGGTTCCAGCCAGTCTCGAGTATATTGAGGAATAAGTAACTGCATGTAAATTAAGGTACAGTACTTTTATGCCTGAAAGTTAACTAGACTGTATTGTAAATACACCTTTAAATGTTGAAATGGAATTATTTAGCAGTAAACAATGCAGATCCATCATTCATAATCTGTTAAATACATAATTTTTTGCAGTGCATTTCCTCGTATAATGAAATTTTATTATGGAATTCTAGTTTTCTTGACAATAATATGATTTTTCCAATATACTTGAGGGGTTTTTTATGATTCTCCACAAAACTTCAGTTTTTCATGTATGTTTATGAAGAAATCTGGTAGTCTGTTTTGTGCCTCTGTTCCAGTGAAAACACAGAAACAACTTGCTACTTACTTTTAATTTGTAACAGATACCATAATTATAAATACATCATGATCCTCTGAATCAGATGGAAAGTACTTTGAAAAGTTAAGGGCTGCAGCAGTGATCACAAAGTTTATGAACACGTGGCAAGTTACAGTTTGTCCTAGATAGGAATCACTTTGTAGACTACTGTTAGCAGAGACTTCCTTGTCTTAGAGAATCACTGCTTATACTTCTTATTTTGAGGAATCAAAGGTAAAAAAATATTGACTCCTATGCTTATGAACCAAACTTCATATTTGTATGTAATGCAGAAGACCCCAAGACCCTGACTGAATTGGCACTTTAACACCTGCTCTCTTAACAGTCCATGTATTATTTCTCTTGCACTGATTCCTGTCCTGAACTAGGTTCCCTGACAAAGAAAGAACTGCTATGGTATGTACCATATATTTTTCATCAAGTACCTTGTGAAAGATTACATAATTTTCAGAAAAAAAATTCATTTTATCTGTGTAAAAAAATAAAAGTAATATGATATATTCCTTAAAATGACAATTAAAAAGTAAAAAAGTTTAACAAATTGTGATAGTAAAAATACTGTCTTTTATGCTATATTTACTATTTACTCTGTCTATTATGCTATATTTATTATAAAATTAAAGAAGAGTAATGTTATCTGAATCAAGTGGTATGAAAATCTACACGTTCTTCAGTTTAAGTATAGTAGCTCTACTTATAAGAAAATAATTTCTCATGACTGTGCTCATGAGATCTCTGAACCTCATACAGATTTTTAAATATTTATTAATTCTTTAAAGCAAAACTATTTTGGTACTTCAAATATTAGTTTTCCACCTTCCTTTCTCCCTTCATCTTTTTTTCCACTTAGTTTAAAATTTAATGTTTTACTTGAGATTATATCCATCCCTGTATTATTTTTCTTGTAAAATATGCTTCAAATCATCTTATGTTTTTTGGAAAACAATTAGAATCAGAAAAAAAGCCACCACACTATTTCTACTTAGAATATATTTAGATTCTATAACAGGTGAAGATGGACAATTTCATCAATCAATTGGCTCAGCTGCTTTGTCTTTTTGTCTTTGTTGGAAAGTAGCTGTGATTTTGCCTTTACACCCATACAAATTTTCCTTAAAAACAACTGACCTGGTCCATGTTGAGAGCAGACAGAGCAAGACAATCCTTTAGAGACATTTGAAGGTCCTTTCTAACCACGGTGAAACATGGACACAAGATTTATCTTTACACAAAACATTTATATTAAAACATAAATAGTTGATAAATGCTGAGAGCATGTAAGGACATCAATAGCTTGTAGAAGTTGCTGTGGTCTCACTGTCAAATTCTACCTCTAATTTTCTGAGACACAGAGGCTGTAAGCCTGTAGCAGGGCATCTCACCCCCTACAAGAACTTTATTTCTCCTTGTTGGCCTGCGAGACAACTCAAATGTGACAAGCCATCTTGAAGTGGGTGCAGATGGAGAGGGGGGTCTGGCACCTCCCAGCTGCTAAAAACATCCTACTTTTGAAGTGAGATGTGACAAGATAAGTTGGATTTTTTGACTGACACCCATTTACTTTACAAATAAAAACCACAGCAATCTTCCACAAAGTAGAAATCTTCTATACATTTTCCTGGAAATGTGTGGAGCTCCTCTCATGAGTAGGGTCACCACAGTTGCATCACAGTTACTTGCAGGGTTTCACTGAAGGAATCTGTGTCCATTATCATTATCATTTTTTTGATGGTAAGTTACATTTGGCTCCTAATCAATCCTATTTCTTTTCCTAGCTTTAATATAGACACTTTGATATCATGCACTGTTTTATGTTATTCTGTAATCTAATAGTAGTTCTTTTTTAGGTATTTATATGAACTAAGTAATTCTGATTAGGATCTTGCATCTGTTGTCTTTTGACTGTTTAATAAATAATTCATTCCTATAAATCTATCTGATTTGCCATCACTAGAACTTGCAGGAGAAAGTGATTTAAATACATCTCTATAACGTCCTTCAATTTAAACTGCTGCCAAAATCATAGGCTAAGGAAAGGTTCTCCTTCTTTTATACCCCTTTCTGAGAAGGAGTTTAAATACTCAGAGTTCTTTCTGCCCTTCAGACTTGGTGGCAGGGCTTTCTAATAAACTTTGTCTGAATCTCCCACTCTCCCTGCAAAAAACCCTTGAATTTCCATCCTATTATACTTTGTAAAACCACCTACATTCATAAAGTGAACCCAACAGAGTTGTTTCCAAGTATTCCCAACAGAAATGTTTCCAAAGCAGATTGATAATGTGTTGCCATAGAATTAATTCATTTCATGCCACTTTAATTGATACAAACATGATGCCAAAAATAACAAGCCATCAGACTTCTTGTTTTCTTATGGGGAAGCTCTCATAAATTCTACAGGGTGGGATGAAAACGTTTTCTGTGGGAGTTAGGAAGTTTTAAGACCTTAACTGTACTCACTGTAGGAAACTTTCCAAATGCTATTGATCCTAAAGATGACAGGCATTGCATGGGAGTATTTCAAGAGAAACCCCTCCTCACCCTGAATGAATCTGGTGACCATAATTGCAGAAATCAGTTTTAAAGTATGAATAAAGCATACATTGGGCACCTTTGGCACAGTCTGAAAAGAAAAGACATTCAACAGTTGACTTCAGAAAATGTTTAACTGAAAAGCTACTCTAAGCTCTGTCTCAGACCAATCAAAGGCAACTTGAAGAGAGGCAGTAAGAAAACATAGAGGACTGTGTCACCATGAGGTAATCCATTTTAACAGCAGCACAAAAGTGGACCTTGCCACTCTATGTGCCAACAGAACATCAAGGCATTAGTGGTGATGAGGGGTTTGGTGTGGGACAAGGAACAACCTCACAAATTATCCTCCTCTTGTGAAGTGTTTTACTGCTGCTGTGAGACAGAGTCCTTTGAACAGGCAGTACAATTGCTGCAGGGCAGGTTTTTTCTACCTGCACAGACCCTGTGGTGTATCAGGCTTACTTTGATGTCTAGATGAGGCAGAATCCAGTGTTACTAAGGATGTGATTGAGCTTGTTTCTTGGTCTTTGGTTCGTTTGTGGATTTCAAGTGAACTGTACACAAAGCTGCAGTTATTATGTGAGCTGTTTTTAAGTGGAACACACAATTTTAGGAAATGCTTCACGGACCTTGGCAGTGATATACATAGCTGCATGAGCTAAAAAAAAAAAGTTGTAATATGATAGCAAAGCTATGAAGAAAACTTAGAGTAAACTTTTTTGTTTTGTTTTGTATTGGTTAGCTTAAAACAATAGGCTGAAAGCAATACTTGATCTTTTATTTTCAGGAGTTATAAGATTCCTCTGTATTTGTTTTATTGAAATACCATCAAACTCAAATCCTATGAAAACTTAAATCTACTTTTGCAGGTCCATTATTATATCAGGATTTGGATAACCATCAATGTATTTGGAAGTTCGAACAGCCTAAGGTGAAAGCTGTATTACTATTACTCTAATGGTTCATTACAGCTATTTTCAAACAGTGAGACATGCTTCCTGGCTCCCCTTAACAATGTCTTGGACAGTTGGTGCTTCCCCATGATGAGAAAATATCCTATAAGAGATACCACCAGGCACAGGTAGTCTGTAGGAAAAGTCAAAGTGGTCATCCTGGGGAGTAGGGATAACAGCCCACCCTCCCCAAAGTCCTGCATTCACCACTAATTATACTGGGGGACATAAATTTAAAACAAACAAACAAACTATATGAGGAGACAAAAATTAAATAAATTAAATTGTTTTATCTGTAGCTCTATACTGTATGTAGCAAAGGAAGTGTTAGCATGGAACGAATATTTCTGTTCAACAAGATAAATCCAGTAATTTTAATGAACCCTTCTGCAGAGACAAACTAAGATATGAGATAAATCCTGTTTGTTCATTATGTTAATTAAAAAAGAGCACCTCTGGCCTTGTGAAAACAAAGCTGATTAAAGCAAATGCGGTAGGTCAAATTGGAGTTGTGAAATGCAAATCGTATAGAGCACATAGTGGACATTAAGTCAAAGTTGAACAGTCTTTTTAGGAAAAAAGTGAGTTTGGCTTCAGGCTTGCCTGTGACTTCTCCTGACTCTTATGTATTAAATACATATGGGGCATGGAAATTCAAGAAGTGGGAATTCACGGAAAAAGCACAAAAAAAATAAAAATCTCTGCTTACTTAAAGTAAACAGAGTAGAAAACCTTGCTTCCCATAAAAAGTATTTAAATGGGTTTATTCTCTTTGCATGTATTTTTTTCCTCTTAAACTATTATGCAAAAGATTCCGCTTGGATAGGAATTGAGAAAGCAAGTTTTATTCAAATTATCTGAGCATGATTATCTGTAAGGAAACCAATTATTCTTTTTGCAAAATTTTTGCCAGCTCCATGGCATTGTGAATTTCTGGGAATTTCCTTTTCTTTTACTTCAGTTTTATATTACTTCAGAAGATGCAAGGGTTTTTTTTTGGAAGGAAATTAAAACAGTCTAGTGGACTTCTGATAAGAAATTTCAAATATGCTCAACAGAGGTGGTGAATACTGAGCACCTCTCAGTTTTGCAGGTTAATTGAACTAGTTGTCTACAGCTGGAATTATTTTACAGTAACTGTGAGTTTTATATTCTGCCTTTGAAATGCTGGATTTTTATTAGATTCATTATGATGTATTGCATGAAAATACAGAAACACATGACGAAATGACAGAGCTATCTTCCTCAAGTTGGGTATGTAGACCCATATGTTGAACAACAAAATAGTGGCCGTAATTGTAGCTTTATCAGCTGTTTTACAGTACTTTGGTCACCACCAGGTAGTGCTGAAATAAGTCCATTTACATCTTGATTCAGTTCAAGGATAAAGCTTAGCTCAAGAAAATAACATTACAATTAAATCCCCATCTGGCTGTGGTCATGAGTAAAGAAATCACACTGATTTTGTCAGCTTTGACAACAGTACTTTCTTCTGTTAACTACAAAGTTTTGTTTATCTTCCTGTAGTACCTTGCAGGGATAAAATTATCTTTTTCCTTTTTGAAATGAAGAAGACTGGCAATTAAGTTCCCAGATCAACAATTCTACACAAAAAAATTGCAAGATATATATTTTTTTTTCATTTAACATTCCCAGAATATATGGATATATAAAATTGAAAAAGTGTTCATGCTGTTTTTGATCTTCAAACAGAATTTGGTAAAAATCAGTGGAAGCAGACAATCTAGTTGTACAATGAGAGAGCAATTTTCAGCACAGAGCCATATATAAGCTAAAAAGAGAGGTATCAATGACACTATCACTACATATTTATGTCCACTGTATGTGTGTCTACTTTCAATCCTGGTCATAGAAAGAGATCTCAGGCATATTACATTCACTTCCATGTTTTTTCCACTGTTTCTTACCTGAGGTTTCATAGGCAGTTTTAAATTTATTAAAGAAAAACAACAAAATCTGCCAAAACCAAACCAAAACCAAACCAACACCAAAACCAAAACCCAAACCAAAGAAGCAAAAACACTGAAACCAACCAACCGACCAACCTACCAACCAAACCCAAATCTCCAAAACCAATAAACCAAAAAAAAAATAAAAAAGCAAACTCATCCAACCCCTCATCTTCACATAGGCAGTGACTGGATATGTAATTATTAATAACCCTGCCTTTGGTGATTATCACACCTGCAGCTTCAGTGTAGTAAGATAGCCATCTTACTAAAGATGAAAAAGAGAAGTTTAATTCTGACTCCATATCTAGAAATTCCTAGGAAGGAAAGCAAACTGTTCTGTCAATACATTAGGTTGGCATAAAGATAGAACCTCAAAAGCACTTTTCTTCAAGATAAGGAGATAAAGATTGGTAAAATAGACGATAAAGTAACATGGAAATAACAAGAATTTAAATTTCCTAAGACTTTATCTTTAAGATTGTATCCTAGTACTTAAATTTAATTTTGAATTAAAAATTTCCGTAAAATGATGAGGAATTGCTTATAGGAAAATGAAGAGTGGTTTGCATCTCCCCTTTTTTTTTAATGTAAAATGTAGAGTGAGCTATTCAAATGATGATTATTTTTAATAAAAGTCAATTAGTTTGTTGACTCATGATAAAATTGTTTCCATATTTTCATTGCTACATCAATACTGTTTTGAGTTGTGAACATTTGCATGTTATAAGTGTGTACAAATATATGTAGCTGGCATCTCCCAATACAGAGAATTTATACCATGTTAAATACAGTATTTTAACCATGTTAAAACATTCAAGAATATTTCTGACAAAAATTTCTGTTAAAATGAAAAGCTAATTGAAGGTGAATGTTGATGCATATGTACATAAATTCCAGAAGTAGTCTGAGAACAGTGTGGGGTTTTGAATTTTTTACCTTCCTGATGTAAGAAACACTTGAAAAGAGCTACCAGTTGATGAAGATGGACAAATCTTTCCAGTCCTCCTCAAATTAAAGAAGTGTCATACTGTCACAGCTTTTCCTGTGTAAGAAAGATGAGTGAAAGTTGAAAATGCCTGAGACATGAGAGAGATTTTTTTTGTTTTGATTTGGTTTTATTCCCCCCATCCCCAACCAAAAAAAAGAGCCCAAAACAAAAAAATGCCAAACAAAAAACCAAAGCCCACACCCAGCCCAAAACCCATTTATAAAAGATATTTGAAATATGGAAATTCCCAAGAAGTTTCATCTCTAGGTCCAGAGACCAGCCATAGACATATTATGTACTTATTAAAAATGGGGGACCACCATCATTTTAAACAGAACATTTTATATAACCAAGTCCCCTAAACATCTGTTGCATTCTAAGCTGTTGATATATCTGATATATATAAATAAATCCTATTTCTAGGTCTATCATAAGCAATTTTTGTTTTAAACAGCATATTTTTTTGTGACAGAAAACAGCCATTGCTATTTTTCTGTAGCATTCACCAGAAGATCTGTGAAATTTCAGTAAACAGTGAATTTGGTAAAACAAATATTTTCTTAAAGAGTTAAAGAGTTGCAAATAAGTTGAGCAAAATAAAAGCAGACCATATCAAACACTGAGCTATACAATTTGAACATTTCCAAAGCACGTGTTTTCCATTTTGGAAATGTTGATATGAATGTCCTCTTGAAATTTTGAAGTGGAGATTTCAGGCTTATAACTTCATTACATTTCATTACTTATAAAACAACATAATTTAAAGAAGATAATATTATGATTTTGGAATGTCATTTAGATTAAAAGAAACACTTAAAAATTATTTGAAACAATGTATATTTCTTTTCAATTTAAACCCAGACATCAGATAAAGTTTTCCATGTGCTGAGTCCATTTCTTCCCTGTTCCTTATATTTGAGTAAAAAAATGTTAGCTACTTTGAAAATCCTTACTATGGACAGGCTCATCATCCATTGCACTCCAGAAACAAATAAAACAATAAAAGCAATGCCACTGACTGTGGAAAAGGTAAAAGATACTGGGAACAATCAGAGTAAAGAACTGAGTTCATGAATGGAGATGTTTTTTATTAGATTATGAATAATGTATAAGTTTGAATTCATAAGGATCTGCCCTCAACAGAACTGGAGAAACTTTTTGCAATAACAGCAGGAGACAATTCAGCAACCTCCGTAGTAGAAGAAAAGTCAACCTGTCGTATTTCTTCCAGTATCCAGTTATAAAAAAATTCATTTTTTCAGATTAAAAAAAAAATGAGTTTTTTCTTCTCTTATAGCAGGAAGGGAAATGCCAGTGCAGTGCAGAAAGACCTGCCAATATCAGAAGGTGTTTTGTGTAAGTGCAATATGGTGATGGTTGGGGAGTACGTGAAGACCCTGAAGAACACATGAGCCTGCTGTGGATGGGGCAGCAAACAGTCAGTGCAGAAGACAAGCAAACACTGGTGGCAAGACAGGAAAAAATAACTGTTGTGAAACAATGGGCTGAGAATGGAGGACAAAGCCAAAGCCCTGGACTAGTCCAGAAAGTCATTACTTGCACAGCAATAAAAAGCGAAACAGCTGCACAAACTCACAGGAAGACTATGTGAGAGCAGCATACAGCAAATACTGGACAAACTTTGTAACCCAGAAAAAAATAGCAGTAATTTCAGTAATTTTCTTCTAACTTTTTGAAACTCTGAGAGAGCAGAATTTCCTTTGTGTGATATTCACAAGACCCATAACAGAAAAGTGCCAAAGAAGCCAGAAGAAAAGAAGGTTTGCCCTGAAAATTAATATTTCTAATGAAAAGCAAAGATGCTGCTTGAAGTTTCTTTGAATCCAATTTGGAAAAACATTGAGTTACCACATGAAAAAAATTCTCCCATGAGTGGAATTTACATTCTGCTCCCCATTAGTGGTACAGCATGCGGCTGAGGGCCAATGTCTCTTTGTCACAGTCATTTGGCTTATTTAATTCAGGGACATAGACAAGAATGTGCAGATGGAATATTTGAGATTTTATTTTTGTTCTGGTGTTCAGGGGGAGCAGGGCTGTTTCTGCTTGGTTTTGACTGAAGTTTTCAAAAAAGGAAATGAAAGGAAGAATCCATTCACTACAAATTTCTTCATATGCTTATTAAATGTCTTCATACTTTAAAAATTTGCATGTATGTACTGTCATATTATTAAATGGAAGCTAAACAAGGATTACTGCTGGATTTAGGTGTTCCATTTGGCTTGGATAAATTTCTTTTCTGCTATTCACTCTACATTCAGATTGCTCAGGATTTCACTTTTTTAATAAAATAAAAACAATGCCCGTATTTTTGTGAAATGAAATATTGTAAGATGAAATGAACATGAATTTAATGTAAGCCCAGGCAGAAATTTGCAGATGGATTTAGTCACTGAAGTGTAAGCTGCCTCACAGCTCTTTGGAGAGTCACTTGTGAAGCGGGATTATGATTTTTTGAACATTCCATTCCGCTTCCTGGATATAAAGAGACAAAATTACAGAGGAAAGAACAGAAAAGCAGTCAATATCAGAAAAAAAAATAGAAGACAGAGAAAGAAACAGAAACCAAACTCTACCTGGATTGAATCATAGAATATGCTGAGTTGAATGAAATGACTGACTTCAGTGAATTTGTTCTGTTCCCTTTAATAGTACGCCAAGAAGCCAGGGCCTTGGCCAGACAACTGAAAATAGTATTTTCATCTTTACTGTCACTTTCCTATGTCTAGGGTTGGAGCTTTTCTCCTGCTACATTTTTTGAAACCTGGCCTTTTAGAGAAGCCAGTGAAGTGTAGCTGCTATCCACTGTGGCTTTGGGTTTCTTTGCTTTTCCAGCACAGAAGAGGCAAAGAATCATTGTCCGTCATTCTAGCCTGTTTTAGGAGACAGGCAAGGCTTCTACTGTAAACGTAAATCAGACAGACCATATTGCTGCAGAAGTTTACTCTGGATGCTGAGTATATGTTCTATGCTAGTATTTGTACTGACAATGGCAGGTGATTTTTCAGTTCTGTTTCACTAAAACCAACTATTTTAATACTCATCAGAATATATGCTATCCTCTACAGGCAAAAGAAGCTAAAGGAGGGGCTTGGTCTTTCTTTATGAACTGCACTGGTGACCAGCAGTGGAGGGTCTGTCATATACTGAGAGTGACAGTACTAAGCAAATACTCTCATAGTAACAGCAAAAATAGTATTTAAAATCTCTCTACTCAAAATGCTCTTAAGCAAATTATGCTGCTACATTGAAGTTCTCCCAATTTAATTATTTTAATGTTTAATTAAAAGTTGCATAAAGATATTTCAGACTTGACACTTGGAAACATCTTTATTGAGAGGATCGTCAAACACTGGATCAGACATGTCAGTTGCTTGTTTAAAAAGCATTTTGACAATGTCTTTAGTAACATGTTTTAACTTTTATTCATCCCTAGTCATTAAATGATCATCCAGAACTCCTCTCCCTCTCCTCTCCTCTCCCTCTCCTCTCC
>NC_031799.1:66275168-66290876 GCF_001522545.3 Parus major | reverse complement strand
TTTTTTTTTTTAATCTATTAAAAAACCACATGAAGGTCAATGTTTTATTTGGGGATACTAAACGTTATTTTTTTGGTAAATACTTTAAAATATATGCATCTAGAGATACAAATTTTTTCATGGCATTATTTTAGGTCTAGATTTTTCATTATAAAGAAAGATTTTATGGAATTATTCTGGCTTTTTATTAGAGAAATTTGGAAATCCTGTGTACAGAAATAATATTTTCAAAATACGTGTTTAAAGCTTTGTTCCTGAAGCTTACCATATATGTTAATAATATTTTAAAGTACTATTTAAAAGCTAACTGTTTAGTTAGACAAGCTCCTAGGCTTCACACATATGACAAGCAATATGTTGCTGGTAAAGAGTCTTGATTCAGAAATGAAAGAAATTGTCCCTTGAGTAAAACCTGCTTGTAATGAGGCTTGATATGTAATGGTGCACATCCACATATATAGTAAAAAAAACTGTTAAAACTGCAGACTTTCAGACCTCTTGCTAATCTTTGATTGTAATCTTTGATTTGCTATGGTGTTTATGAGAACCTCCAAAGTGCCAAATACCCCTAATTCCATTTGGTCATGCCATGAGGTATTTTCCTTTGCTCACTGGACAAGTTGTTACAGCACTTGAAACTTCCACTTCCTTTCCTTCATGTTTCCTTTATAGAAACTCTTCCTTCCAAAATGATTTGAGGCACTGCATTGCAATGAAATGAAAGAGTGGGGGAAAGGTAAATGCGAGCTAAATCTATAAACCAGTAGTGTTCATGTATTTACCACCTGCATCTGGTTAATTCTTGAGCTACAACTCTTATTCAGTCCCGTCATTGTCACTTGGTCAATTTCCTCTCTGGAGCAATGATTTGATGGAACAATTAAGAGTAGCTTTGCAGATCAGCTAGTAGAAGGAATTCTGTGGCTAAAACACAAGAGAGAAAGATCTGGAAATTATCTAGGATATCTAGGAAAGATTTCTGGCTAAAAATTGGCACACTGGCTTAGAGGCTGGTTATCACAGAACAGCAGAGTTGACAAGGATGATATTCTAAAGAGCTTAATGACAATGTGAAAAAACCTGAAGTACAAGAGTATAAAGATTTAATTTTCTGCAGCTGACAACACAGTGGAGTAAACCAAAGAAATTATCCAAGCCAATCAGTGGAATGGGCAAGGTAGATGATGTTGACAACTGTTAATTAAATAGGTGTGCCATTCAAAAAAGAAGGATCTGATGTGAGTTTTGCTGAGCTGGTTGATGAGCTTGAGTGAATTTTTGCTCAGTGTAAGTTATAAATTAAAATGCAAGTCATTTTAAAAGGAATAATTTTAAAATGCACATCAATTCCATCAGCACCTAAAATGTTGCACATTAAATTGAAGATATTTAAAACTGGTTGTTTGAATTAAAATTTATGTTTTTGGAATCACATGTTATTTCACAGCTATTCAATCACAGTTATTTCAGAACGTATGTTCCTTTATTAGAAATCATCACTCTCCCCTCTCAAAGGTTCAAGTGCAAATGAACCCTATACTACCAGGATGATTTAATATACAGAAAAAACACAGTTTAAATATTTGTGCAGTTGAAATTTACATACTTTAAAGATTACTGAAATATTAATTTATATTTAGCTTAGTCTTTTATTGATGTTTTGTAAGCTTTTCTTCTTTTTGTAGTCAGAGACTTCCATTCTCTGAAGTCAATGGACCTAATCCTAACCTAATGGTGCAATTCTCATTTAACCAGTGGGGTCTGGTTAGAGTCAAATGGGATCGTAATGCAAATTTGTGACAGCAGACTGTCGGCTTTAATTATCGTAACCCCTATCCCCACTCCCTACTCCCTGGGGTGTGTTTTAGTGCACTTAGAAGCATTTTATCACCTTCTTCTAATTCAGATGCAGCTCTCCTAGTTCAGGAGTGAAATTTTTAGTAATTGTTCACATTTTTTCCTGAAAGGGAGACAATAACTCTTGGAGTCTGATGTAGTACTTTACCCCAAACAGGAGTGCTAGAAGAACCAAGATTCAGAGAATTTTAAAAAACCAGCTGGAGCAGAAGAATTTGAAGGGAGATTCTTGTCGTTATTTGCCAGCTGGCCATCTTCAGCACAGATTTTTCACTAGAGAAACACCGTTTGTGGCCATGTGTTCATGTCCATCCTCACAGTGCAGTTTTCCATGCTGGCAGGGATAAGCAGGAAGGAAACATGCCAAGCAAAAGGTATCTGGGTAATGGGGAAAGAGAGATTTGTCTTCCCCTGGTAATTCCTTCATGAGGAAGGTGGTTCCTATGTGGGGATTCACGTATGAGACAAATGTTAAAAGACAGGGCTAGGGCAAGATTCTAGTTTACACTCTCATGAATGTCAGGAGAGAAATTACCTACTGATTCACAGAAGCATCTCCTCTTCTGTGGAGGAGTACAGCCCTGTATCAGGGGCTTCTTTTATTTTCCTCTCACATGCCCCCTGTGCAGTTGAGAGCTTGTTGAAGGCACACCTGTTACTAGCTGATAAGGACATTTCAGCTCGGGGTGGCTGCTGACAGGAAGTGTAAGTCTTATCCTGTGTAGTGAAGCTGAATGTAAAAGTTGTCACCAAAGGATTAGCAGCTTTTTTTTCAGTGTTTGGTTTTTTATTTTTGTTTTGTCTTGTCTCACAGTTTAAGAGTAGTCTCTCATATTACACTGGTGTTTCCAGCATTTGAAGGGACTCCTTGGCATCTAACATTATAAGGGACCCTGGTGGTGGTGTAAGTGGCCACTCAGTAGCTGGACATTGTGGTGAATATAGCCTCAAACTGGTGAGCGGGTCACTGCATAAATTTGTAGTGTCTGCCAGACATCTGTGAATGTGCTGTAGAACTCCTCAGGGTGGAAATGCTGGCAGCAGTCCACTTGGAAAGACTCTTTGAATACAAGCAGTACATAAGAGAAAGAGGAGGTTATTCTACTTCCTTTGTAATTGGTATGGGCTCAGGGCTGTGATATTTGCAGTGCAGAGACTGATTGAAAAGCTGTTTGAGAGAAAATAACCAAAGTCCATAATGCAGCATTGTTAAATAATTATGAAACACATCTTAGACTTAACCACAGAAGTAACCTATTCAGTTAATAATGGAGCTTTATGCAAAGCTGCTCGCTTCCATGCCTTCAATTGGTCTGCTCTATCTTCCACATTACCCTTATATGTATCACAAATGTACAATAATTTCTTTGCCTGCCCATCATTTTACATCATAAAAACTACTGTAAAAACAATTTGCTATTAGTGATCACTTCAGGTACACAGCAATCTATAAAAAAACAAATAGCTGAGAGAGACGAACAAGTATTTTAAATAAAATCAAACAAAGAATATAAAGTATGTATGCATCATGAGAGAAATATGCTGTTGCATTATGAAAAAAGGATATATGAATTACATGTAAACTTACATTTTTTACATGCATTTTATTAGAATGCTGTGAATTAAATTATACAAAGCTAGATGAAATATATCATGTTTGGAAAAATTAGTCAAAAAAGCACTCATTGAGCAGCAAAGGTTACTCTAGTACTGTATGTGTTCCAGGTAAGAAAGGAATGCTTGTATAGTTGAATGCCCTTGAAGAAAGAAATTTTCGAAAAGGACCTCATTAGATAAAGACAGTCTTCTAAGTCCTGGAGGAAGAATGACCAAATGTAGACAGCAAAGCACCTCTGAGTATCAAAGGTGTAGAGAAACCAACCCAAGTAAACTGTACCAGGGAGAGGTTTCAAATCATGATGGAGACAAAAAATGAGCAGTCCTGGAGAATATCTAAATTACTTTAGTAATTGCTTTGAAATAGCCTTGGTTTGAACGACCAAATGTCAAGGCTATTCAACACTCAGACACTTGACCATAACGCCCCTCTCATAGCACTGGTTTTGCATGTGGAAATTCTGTCAGGAAAAGTTTGTGATGCCCATGCATTTGAAAGAAATACAAAAGTAAAAGATGTTCAGAAATTCATGTGTATGTATGCTAATATATTTATATGATAATATGCTTTCCCCATGGAAATAAAGGAACATCTTATTTATATAGCCTTGAATCATGATCTTAGTTCAGGGGGAAAATCTTCCTAAGCTTTCTATCTCAATTGTGATTAGATGACAAATACTTACATGGCGTGCATAAAGTAGGCACCTCAAGCAGCGCTACCGACAGAACTCACTTTAAAAAACTAAATAAGATTAGGTATTAATTACTCTAAAAAGTTTTTTCCCTTCATGCTCTGGTTTATTGTCTATTTTTTGATATGTATTTTTTCCCTTAGAAGTGTATTGTTGATATATGGTAGCAAATGGAGTCAATAATTGTTTTCTTGTTTCAGGGCCAATGTCAGTTCTGAGAAACATAAAATACACTAGATTCAGAGCAATCATTCTCAACTGTGTCAAAATTTTTGATTAGAAGACAGCATAGGATCTTTATCTTCAAGGAGAACAAATCCT
This sequence comes from Parus major, assembly GCF_001522545.3. Taxonomy (NCBI): domain Eukaryota; kingdom Metazoa; phylum Chordata; class Aves; order Passeriformes; family Paridae; genus Parus; species Parus major. The sequence goes on along the minus strand of NC_031799.1, from coordinate 66,286,386 downwards.
GCACAAAGAACTAATAGCGACAAAATGCTTAATTTTGTCAAATTGAATAGGTATCCCCACAATGTGACACTTCAAAAAGGTAGTGAAGATGAAGGAATCCATGTACAAATTTATCTTTCCTGTAATTTTGGCCAATTGCTTGAAGAACTTGGAAACTCTACTCTAAATGTAGATTCTGTGCCATCAATTATTAGGGATCTTTCCAGCTGAACTGCACTTTCAGTGCTAATGAATGGAAAAAAGAAATGTCCTCATCTGTTAACCAGTTTAAAGAAATTTAGGAATAGAACAGTATGTGAGAAATGTGTAAAAACTAGGTTTCACCACTTGCTTATTAGTACTTTGAAAAAGACTCACATTTTAGGGAATTTAATCCAGTTTCAAGATGTGCTGTCGAATTTTCCAGTAAGAGCAGAAATGCTATTGCAGACAAAAGAACAATAGGAAAATTTTTGCAAAATTATTTTGATTTTGTAGAATGATGTAATAGAGCTTGTTGGCATCTGTCCTTAAAACCATTTATTGACGCTTCCCTTCCTCTGAAATATGACACCTATCACTATAAATCTTATATTCCTTGTAGTGATGGAAGCAGCTATGCAATACAAAAGCAAAACTCAAGATATCAGTCTTTAGGCAACAAGAGATATACAGGAGATAAAATGTAAATGATGCATGGTTTTTATTTGATAAAAAATAGAATTAAAATACTGTTAAATTAACTTAGTTTCCATTGAGTAAATAGGCTGGGAATCATGTAACTTTTCAGAAAAAAATCCTGAAAAAAAGCTGTCTATAACTTATCCCAAGATGAGAATCCTGATTCTACAAGCCCCTAATTTTCAATTAATTGTATTCTCTTTTCTAATGTATCAGGGAAAAAATAGCACTGGAGAAATGGAGAACACTTGAATGTAATGTGAATAAAATGGCTACCTAAGGCTTTGAGGAAGGAAACATGGTTTACACCTAATCATAACAGGAGTTTGGCTGACAAAAATGAACAGGATCCTTCTGTCTCACAAACTGGCCTCTGCACCGAGGCCAGTTCTTTTCCTTCTGAGTGCTATGGCTCCTTGAAGCTGATGTTTCACTTGTGTGAAAAAGATAAGCACCTCATTATTATGTGAGTATCTGATTATGGCACTGGTGGTTGGTGATAAATACTGCATGATGTATTACACTGCTTTATAAAGGCACCAGAGAAAATGAGCTCACCAGGGGTATAAAGAAAATCATACATACAGAAATATAATGAAGTTTACAATCTCAGGAGAATTAATTAAAAACAATTAAAATTGTAAGTCAGCAGGGAAGTAGACATCAAATTTACAGTCTATGTGAAAAAAATTACTTGACTTTTGGCAGACATTGTTTTCTATAAAATTCATAAACTTATGTCCACGTATTATCTGCAGTTTCAGACCTTGCTAACATGCATCCAGTGTTTGGATTTTTGTACATTCATCAACTATTTGAGAAGTTCCAAACTACATCTCTCAAGGATCTGAAAATCAATTGAATGTGCAGATGAATCTAAGTTTTCTTATTATGCTTAAAATTAAATAAATTTTAAATTAAATATAGAGGGCTTTTCGTAAAACACCCTGTATAGCTAGTCCAAGTCTGAATAAAATACCACGTCTAAACAACAAAATTACTTTGGAGTAGAAGTAATAGCTAGAATTTTTATGCTCTACATAAATTCAAATTAAAAGAAGAGGTTCTTAGCACAGTTCAGAAGAAGAACAAAAATTTGCAAAGTTCAAGTTGGTTATTGTAAATATTACTGTATAAATGAATTTGATTGTTCCTACTTACCTTAAGATATTCTTTTTTATTTTAGGATATTATTTCTTCTCTTCTGGCTTACATTTTAATTACCGACTTTCTTATTTTATTGAACTTCAAAGAACTTCTGTGAGACCAAATCAATGTTCGTGTACAACTTCTGTTCCTGCTTTTCCTCTTATTTCTTTTAATTTGAGCAATTGTTGTGAATTGTTTTAATTTAGGGATTATGATCATCATGTAGGTCATTAGAAATTCCACACAGATTTGCATTAGAAAGTTCTTTCCAGCTCATGCCCAAAGAATATTCTGTTCTGGAAATACATCTCTAACACTGGATGTACATCTCATACTTTTGAGTCAGCTGTTTTACTTCAGCAGACATGTATTTCACAGACTTTCTGAAAGTATGTGACACAGTTGTATTTACATTTTTGAAGGATACAGAAAAACCTTCAGATTAATTAGGATTCTATTAGAATTCACATTTCTATGTAATAATTTGAGTACTATTGTTGTAATGCAGTTAGGAGAAATGGTATGACCCTAAGAATGTACCCCCAAAAATGTAGACTTGTAAGTTCTTTCCCTTATCTTGTTCTCCCCAGCTCCCCTTATTGGTTGTGTAAATCCCCCACACCCCCTTCCCCTGTCCTGAAAAAGGGGTGCCTCTCGATACCTCTTCCTCTTTCCCTCCTGCCATCTCACCCCAAAGGATCCCAAGAAATAAAGCTGTAACTGCCATCTCAGCAAAGGGAAAGAGCCTCGTTTTTAGGGCCTCGTCTGGCAAGTTAAAACTACCTCCCCAGCCTCCCTGCCCGCTGTGGGGTGGACAGAGGTAACAGAGGGCCTGGGGACAGAGTTATTATAGCATACTGTCTTTCATTCCCTATCAGATTTCAGTTTGGGACCATATATTATGCTTTGCTAAGCTTGAGAAGTGCTATTTTATTATTTTTGGTATGTTCTGATTTACAGATATATCCATTTAGGGTACTGGGTAATGGGTAGTAAGAATTAACTGTACAATATAACTTAATATCATTAAGAAAATAATCCAGGGTCTCATAGTCCTTTCTATAAGGGTAATAATATGATGAGTAGAATTAATATTGTGAAGACCAGCCAACACAATGTCCTTACAATTCCTATTGAAATATTCTATTAATTCTTTAGGAAAATGTAAGAATTCATCATGAAAAATATAGAATGAAGAATGAAGCTGATTACCTGATAAGTTAAATGTTGCCCAAAATTTTCTAAAAGAAATGTTACAAGTACTTATTTGTCCACATTGAAGTATGATGTAGTGCACCTGAGCTTGAATCTACTTCATTTATATTTAGACATGTTACAATCTATTACTAAATGGAAAGAAGGCAGATAAAAAGCGATTTAGTACAGAAAAAAATGCAGTAAAATTTTTCATATAGATAATATTTATTTAGCAGCATATTAAGTTACACATGGCAGTTCTTCTTTTAATAAAATTTCAACCTTAATTAACAAAATTGTCTTTTTCTAGTCTTGTAAGAGCACATTGTTTTACTGGTTCAATTGTCTTTCAAATTATAAGAATGTAAATTACAGGAAGGGAAACTTTGAGAGATCACACTAGCTCAAATAACCAAATACTCTGAGATTTGAAAAATCTTGTTCTCTCATCTGGGCAGTTCACCCATCTTTATAACCTTATATAAAAAGCAATAGACAAATCAATTTTGTTTGCAGAAATGCAGCTTTTATTTCTAGATTACTGTCTATAAATGAAATGTAGTAGTCATTAATTGCAGGCTTACAGGTTTGGAAATGCCAAATTTATTTGGATAAAAATTACTTTTCCTGTAGATGAGAGGTAAACATTTTCAAATGTAAACTTAAATGTCTGGTTTTTTTCCTCATTTTATACCAGGTAAAAATACCTTCAGATGTAAGAATCATGTGCATTTTTACCTGTTAAACTAGGTTTTACTTGTAATGCATAAATAATATAAAAGATGCACAAGAAGTGACTATACAGAGATTAGATAGACTTAATATAAAGTCTCATGAGTCTCTTTCTAGAATATTAAGAGCATAATAGTTGAAACTATCCAAACATATACATGGACAACCCCTGGCTCTGCCTTTGAACTGAATGATCATAATGCCTTAAATATAGACCCGAAAGGAAATGTATTCTGTAGTCAGAACCACAGCTTTTAGCCTCGTTTGAGGAATAAATGACACATACATTGTGAGAGGTGTTTTGAACTATTATGTTATACTTATTCATTATGTGGACATTTTCTTGGTTATAAATTGATGCTAGCTTGCCCACATTTATTTGCTCTAAAACTGTCATCTTTCTCAGTAGTCCTTGTAAATAAACAGGTAGCAGTGCATTATATAAAAAGATTAATGTATGTGTAAGTGAAGTAGTAGTCCTTTTGTTGTTGCTGTTGTTGTTGTTTTATGTGGAACAAGAGATGCTTTTTTAATATGAAAACACTTCTGTTTCAAAATAATCATCATAGGATTCCAGAAAGCTACTCTTTTCAGAGCTACATTGGAGTACAGCTGGGATGTTTTTTCAATTGAAAAATCACAATATAGCATCATTGATAAAAAAGATTTTTTTCAAAAGAGAATTTTTTGGTAAAATCTAAGGAATAGATAGCTACCTCAAAGTAGCCAATAGCCAGCACAAGAGGTGAGGGAAATAGGAAAGCTGGGACCTGGTCATATCCAGCTCAGCTCCCTTGCCAGTAGCTACAGGATTATTACTTCTGTTAGAACTGCAACCTTTTAATTTGGTAATATCTGTTTAGTCGTCTTTTAAAAAGAATAGCTCCAAAAGAAGAAAACAAAAATCCAAAAAGACAAAACCGACAAAAAAGAAATAATACCCAACCCCCCAACCCATGAAAAAACCCCAAAACCAATCAAACATCAAAATAACAAAACAAAAAAAAAAAGGGTGAAATCCTGTCTTGTTCATTGGGGAAAGGTAAGATGATATATTCACAAAATAATGTCTTTGGAATATGTTGCTCCTAGAAAATTAGCTATCTATATAATCTATTATCATCACAAGATCTTTTCTTGCCAAGACTTTTGTATCATCTCTGTGTTTTATAGGGCTTTGTTTTCTATTCAGGTCTAGATAAAAAATATGTAATATTTGATACATTCCTATGGAACAACCAGGAAATCTAATACAATCCTCTTTTAATGCATTAAATCTTGCAGGGTGAGGGTCTCAGCCAGATCATACAAATTGTGTCAGAGATCATAAAAACAGCAAAACACATCCATTTTATGAGCTGTCACTCCAGGTTTTTCAAGTAGCTGCAAGATGTGGAAAACAGAATCGAGGGAAAGAGGCTGCTGAGATTAGTTTGGGTTTCTGAGCAGGGGACAGGCAAACAGGCCTGTGTGTGCAGAGCTGTGATGGAACAGCACACATGTGATCCTGGCTGGGGCAGTACCCTGTCATAAGAGATTGCTTATCCATGTCCAGGAAGTCAGTGTGCAAAGATTTTCATGCTTGTATTGTGGGACCAATAAACTTTATTTGTGCTCTGCAAATGTCCTCTGACATGCAACTTTTTACTTTTCCTCATTGTCACATGCTTCAGTGGGTGATGCACCTTACTCATACCTAAATGGAAAAATCTGTATTGCTGCCTCACTATGAATAGAAACACCCTCAAAATTATGGTTTCCGATGCAGTTTATGAGGTGCATGTATATACACACACATATGAATGTATGCACTATGCTAATATAGCTATGATTCAGACTCTTCTACCTGAACAGGGTTTTTCTATTGTTCTTGTTTGGAGATGATGGCTGCTCAAGAAACAGTCCTGCATGTCCAACAAATTGCATGTGCTTAGGTCAAAGCATAAGATAATAGGCTTTGAGCATTTATGTGTTTTGTCACATAAAGATGAAGAAGCAGTGTTTATCCTTTTGTTAGAAGGTATGAAACATCCTTCTGTAAGGATGTAGAAGTCCAGAGATACCTCAGACAAAGCATGAATATTTCACTGCACTTAAATCCATTTGCAATGGGAAATAAGGGTTAATTGAAAAGCATTCTTTACTCAGTCAAGTATGTAGAATATGAGTTTTGGGGTAGCTCAGGAGATAGTAACACCATTGCACTTTGTGGACACATTGAGCAGAGTCCCATAATCTGTTGGAAGGAGAATTGAATAATCCAAATTATTCACTTTTATTAAAAATGTAACTTTTTTTTTGTCTTAAAACTTTTCTTAATTGTTCAGATTACTGTAGAGCTTAATTGCTGTGGGAGACAAGCAAGGGTTTTGGAGGGTTATTCAGGGTGGTTATTGGAAGAGCATTTTTGTGTTCCAACCAGTGTGGGGAGCTTAACTTTGGCCTGCTGACAGCCACCCACCACTGCTCTCTCACTCATCCTCTTCAGCAAGACAGGGTGAGGAAATATGGGGCGTCTTGTGTGTCAAAATAGAGATAGGAATTTGCTCATCAGTTACTCTCAGGGGCAAAACAGATGACAATTGTGAAAGATTTCCTTAATTTAATGCCAATTAACAACAGAGTAGGCTAGTAAAACATAAATACAAAAGTAAAAACACCTTTCCCCTACCTCTCCCTTCTTCCCATGTACAGCTTCACTCCTGATCCTTCTGCCTCTTTTCCAAGAGGAAGTGCAGAGGAATGGAGAATGCGATCAGTCATCATCAGTTGTGATCAGTCATCATCTCTGCCACCCCCTCCTGACACCCTTTCCAGCTCCCAGCATGGGTTGCCTTTCACAGGATACAGACCTTCACACACTGCCCCAAGTGTGGATCGTCTCCATGGGCTGCAGCTCAAACAATTGTTGCAGTGTGTGTGTTTCCCATGGCACACAGACTTCCAGGAACAGACTGCTCCAGAATGCTTCCTCCATGGGGCCACAGCTCCTGCATGGGCTCCATTCCATGCTCCACAGCCCTTTACAGGAACCTATTCTGCCGTGGCCTGTCCACAAGCTGCAGCTTCCTTTAAGGTGTATTCTACCTGCCTTGGTGTGGGGTCCTGCACTGGCTGCGGTATGGCTGTGTGATGATATGGCTCTGGCTGGAGGCCAGGTGATCAGCAATCTCTTGTATCCCTCCATTCCTCAGAAAGACAGGAGGAGAAAACCACATGGAAAAAAACGCATAGTGTGTCAAGATAAAAGTAGTTTTATGTAAGGGAAAAGCAATGGCCCCACCATCTCCCTTTCCCTTGACTTTTATTGTTGAGCAGATATCAAATAGAATATTCCTTTGGACAGTTTGTGTCAGCTGTCCTGTCTGATCCTCTCCCAAGATCTTGCCCATTCCCAGCCTCCTGGTGAAGGGGAATGTTGGAAGAATTGTGCTGGTGCTGTGCCAGCACTGCTCAGCAGCAGCCAAAGCACAGGAGTGTTATCAATGCCATTCTAGGTACTCACACACAACACAGCACTGTGAGGGCTGCTGTGGAATAATAAACTCCACCTCAGACAGACCCAAGGCTTGATATCTGCTCCTGCATGTTCCTCCATGGACTGCAGGGGAACAACATGTTCCGTCATGGTCTTCACCGTGGAATCTTTCCTCTGGCACTTCTTTTCCCTCTTTCTTCTCTGACCTTGCTGTCTCTTCCACATTTTTCTCACTTTGTTCTCTCCGCTGCTGTGCAGCGATTTTTACCCTTTTTAAAATACATGATTACAATAGCATCACCAGCATTACTGGTGGCTCAGATTTGAGCAGTGTTGGGATGGTCTAGGAGCTGACTGAAACTACCTTTGTATGACTTTGGGACAACCTCCAATGTCTTCTCACAGAAGCAAGCTCCTTCAGACTCCTGACAGCAAAACACTGCTGTGAAAACAATATAATCTGGAAACAATTTTCATTTTTTGAAAACACCAACATTTTTTCAAGAACTTTGCAGAACTATTTTAAAAAATGGACAGAGTAGGTTTCTAGGTAGGATACTTACACAGAACATGCTCACTTTGGTTCTGGATTCTGTCATTAAATAAAATAAGTGCAAGAACTGATCTATTTCAAACATAAAATTTAGGTTTTGGAAGTGAATTCCTGCTATAGATTATGTACACACTTTTGAAACTGTGTTTTCAACATATCTAATTTTTTTTTATTGTATTTACTTAAAAAATAAGATGATTATTCATGATTGTCACTTAGGGCATATTGATTGATTAGTGGTGCAGGCAGCAGTAATATTTTATATATATACATTCAATACAGAATGAGCTATATTTTTTTTTAACACTTCTCAACTACCATCCACGTAACAGCTATACAAACTCAAATATTCTTAATTGAAACCTCAAGAAAGGAATGGTTGCCTTCTAATTTTCTGAGTTTTATATTCTGTTACAATTGTCTATCATGTTTAAAATGTTTAATTATAAAAAGAAGAAACAAAGTATTACACTGGAAGAACATAATCAGCTTGGAAATTTAATGATTTGGAATTACTGTGCATGCCTCAAAGGATAATAGTCCTTAAATGAGTCTGCCTAATCTTGCCAAACTGTTAAAGATGGAAATCATTGGTTTGCATATTCAAGTGATTATGAAAGAGACCAAAACTCAGTCCTATTCCCTTATGGAAAACACTAAGTTAAATTCTTTTGGCTGACATCCCATCTTGATCTCAGTGGAAGGCTCTGAAAACAAAAGCAATTTTAAAGAACAGGAACAACTTAAAGAGTGAGCATTCACAGCCTTCTCTTTTGAGAAACAGCCCATTTTCATTGTATTCATTTTTATTTATATTAAAATTGCACAATTATGCAGAAAAACCCCTACAATAGAAGTAGTGGTTTTATTTAAAGTAGTGATTTTTTTTCAAGAACTCTTTTTACACCATCTAGCAGAGGATTAGAAAAACTAAATCTTTCAGAAACAATAATGTAGAAAAATGCAAAGAGGAAATAAGTATGGAATAACACAAGGGCCTGTGTTCCACAATACCGCTTTTACATTGCAAAGATCGTTACACTGAAAAGAAACAGTGAAGCTACTGGCTTCATTTGGGTTGATTGTGTGTCTTACTGAGAATGAGCCTTTTTGGCATTTTACTGAATTGAGCCTGGAATGTTTGTTTGGGTTTGTTTTTTTCTTCACCCCCCCATGGTAACTTTTATTAAAAATATAGTCTCAATATTCATTTCATTAAAATAATAGAAGTTATATGGAAAGATGCAAAAGACAAAATATATGCTTAATGGCTCCCTTTTGGTTTTTTGGGGTTTTTTTTGTTTACTTTTATCTATTACACTACTAGGAAGAATTTATTTACATGAGAGGTGAGAAATACTTTTGACCCTTAAAAAAGTTTGATTGGAAGAACAAATGAGTCTTTCATATAAACATTACTTGAGAGGGCTACTTTTGCAATCAGTTTAGCTTTGTTACTGACTCCGTGAGGGCAAAAGGGAAGAGCTACCAATATCATCTACCTGTACTGCTATAAGCAGACAGAAGCCTACTTCTGTCCTTCATAACATTTGTACTTCTATATTGCAGAAATATGGGTGTGATGGATGAACTGTAGGGTTAATAAGGCTTTGTCTGGATGTCTGCATTCAGAGCTACAGTCAATTCCTCGGTGTCAAAGTGGAAACCAGTAATGAATGGTGTCTCTCAAGGGTCTGCTTTGGCACCACCATTATTTAATATTTTCATCAACAACATGGGCAGTGTGATTTGAGTGCACCCTCAGCAAGTTTGAAGATTACATCAAGATGAATGGTGCAGTTAATCTACCAGAGGGAGGGGAGGCCATCCTGAGGGACCTGTGCAGACTTGAGGAGTGGGCCTGTGCAAACCTTGTGAACTTCAACAAGACCATGGGCAAGGCTGGGGGAATCCCCAGGATCAACACAGTGGGGTGAACATATTGAGAGCAGCAACACTGCAGAGAAGTACTTGGGAACACTAGTGGTTGAAAAAGTGGGCATGAGTCAGCAATGAGCGTTTGGAACTCAGAAAGCCAACCATATCCTGGGCTGCTTCCAAAGAGTGGCCAGTATCGTGGGGGAGGTGATTCCCCCCCTACATTGAGAAGGCTGGACTAGATGATCTTGGAAGGCCCCCTCCAGCCCAAACCTTTCTATGGCTCTGTGGTGCTATGATTCTCTGATTAATTACTTGCTGTGCATACAGTTTTCACCTGTGGTGGCATATGCAATGAAGGGGGAAAACCCAATGAACACAATAATGCAGCATTTAGGTTTAGATTCATCTCCACCCTACCCACTCTGCTGAATCTAAGCTTAGGACAGAAAAGAAAAGGGCAGAATTGCAAAAAAATAACTTCCTGTGTTTCTTAACACTTCACACCTCAAATGACTGAGAGGAAATGAATTTAATCTGTGGGATGAGTCTAATAAATTTCACAAAATTTGAATAAGGGGAAAATTTGAACCAATATTGTAAGTTCACTTTAAAATTAAAGGTTCAAAAGGATGTTGCGTTATTCTGATAGCTTTTATGTTCTTGTTTAGCAAAACTATTTTCTGATGTTTGTTAGGTAGACTGAGGCATTTTTATCTATGTCACACAGTGAATTCTAATGGGTCATTCTGCACACATAGGGCCTGATTTTATTTGTGCATCATCCCTGCTAATAACAGCATCTGATGAAGACATTCATTACATGTCCATAATGTTAATAGAAAATTCCAATAGGACTCCATCAGGCTCCCTGTTAGTTTAGCACTGCACAACTCCACTAACAACTGTCTCAAAAGTTGTTACTGAAAGGAATACTATACAACTAAAATTGACCATTATTCAAGATGAAGAATAGTGTTCTGTTACAGTAGTTCTTCTGTTGTCATGAATTATGGATGTCTGGGATACTTGTAAGATTTCTGTAGTTAGCTGTCATATAGTGTGACTGAAACAGGCTTCATTAATGGGTGAAGAGAAATATATTACTTGTTAGAAAATAAATTTAGAGGATACAAAAGTATGTTTACTTAAAAAAAAAAAAACACCAGCATTTAGTAATCTGGAAATAAGTAATTTTATTTGTCAATAAAATTGCCTAACTTTGATGTTACATTTAGACTCATTACTGTACCGGTCTGAGTTAACAAAATATATTAGTGTATGAAGGTATTTTTTATGCTTGTATTCAGATTAGATATGCATTATACCTGAAGGTAGTCCAATATTGCAACATATGGGAATATCTTGCAATGAGTGGAATTTTAATTCAAAATTTATTTATACAAATATTGAAATACTGAACAACTGCATGTTGCAATTTGTTATACAGGACACATTATAAGGAAGTAGAAATATAGAATGACATAGGAAAATAACTTTTTTTAAAAAAGAAAGTATTGCAAAATCCTTAACATTGTAAAAATGGGAAGGTGTTGGAAGGTGTTGGAAGG
>NC_031799.1:66253620-66274889 GCF_001522545.3 Parus major | reverse complement strand
AAGGGAAGGGAAGGGAAGGGAAGGGAAGGGAAGGGAAGGGAAGGGAAGGGAAGGGAAGGGAAGGGAAGGGAAGGGAAGGGCATTTGAAATGAATAGATACTTGCTAAAAGGAAAAAAAGCCTTTGTATTTTATGCATATCTTGCTGAAACATACCTGGATAATTGAAAACTGCTCAGAATATTCACAGAGTCCTCACAGAGGTAAAAGTGAACTTCACTTTTACTTTATTTTTATCTTTAGCACACACTTATAGGGTCCTACAGGGTTCACATGGCTTAACAAACTACTATTGGCTAATACATTTTGTTTATCATTCCTTTTCTTGTACACAGCATCACTGTTCTTATTCATTTTCACTTCTCCAGGAAAGTTTCAAGGACACAGTCTTTGGAATTGTCATCTGGGTTGAAAGCTGGGTTGTGCAGACAGGCTTTGATTAAAATATATGCCCTTGCTCTGTTAAAATGTTCTACATCTGAATAATCATCAGAAGTTATTTTTAGTATATTTAATGCAAAGTAAGAAAACAAGCAAGGAAGACCTATAATTTTATTGTTAATATTTTTATAAATTTCTGTCTGGACAGATGGGATATTAACTTTATCTTACTACCACAATGACAGCTGAATTGACATGATAGATCATCTCTGCATTCCATAAAATAGCTTTTGGAGAACTGCACTAATGTACTACATTATCTGTTCTTACTGTACTGAAACTATCACTGATATACTCAACAAATCACTCGACACCTACTTACACTACTGTAGCTATTTTTGTTCTTCTCCTTTTTTATTGTTAATAATTCAAGGTGTTTTTACTCTTTTAAACATTTTTAAAAGTACTTCACCTACAGTTTCAAGAGACACTTCATTGGCAATTTAAATGAAAGTCAGGATCACAAGAGAAAATGCACAAACCTTCTCATAAATGTACTCTTGATACAAAAGGAAACTGCATCATAAGCTAGAATGTTATTGATGATTTGTGTATTTAAAAAAAAAATTAACACAAAATATCAATTTCATATCATGCTTCTTTAAGCTCTGAAAAACTGTCCAGATTTAAGGTTAAATAGTAATTCACTCCATTCCTCTGTGTCATAAAGAAAAATTCAAAAGTTTCAAATACTTTGCTCATCTGTGTTGCTGTTCTGAAGGTTTTATATTAATAAGCCATGATAATTTCCCAGTTGCCAAGGCTTATTGTTCCACCATCAGCCATTGCCAGCTCCTGAAAGGTACCTCACTATCATAGATCATACATAAAAATTTTGAGAAGTGGATAATTTCCATCTTTCTTGGACAAACAAAAATTGTGTCATCTTCAAACCTACCAACTCTGCATCAGACAGCAAAAGAAACCCCCTCAAACAGCTCTGCTCTTGTTCATGCTTTCCTGTATGGTCATGCTGAAGTTTAAGTGCTGTCCTCATCTGCAGGCCATCTTATTTCTTCTCAAAATAACTGAAATTTCTACAAGGCTTTCCGATTTTTTTTTCAACCACCAGATTAATATGCTTTTTTATCTTGGTTTAATGTTTGGTAAATACTATGAATTACTGTAGACAGAGGAAGAAAAAGATTATTTTAATTTCCACTAAGAATCACCAGACACTAAAATTCCACTTTGACTTCAACTGTATGCCAAGATGAGAAATTAAATAGCTTTTCATAATCTCTTAAGGCATAAAAAGAAAGCTTTCTAAATTATTTGCAGGTAGAATCATTCTGATTCAATTACTGATGTTGTTCTGACAGTCCTCACTATCAAAAAGTTAAAGGTATGTCTCCTAACACTAATCACAAAGAAATACAACAGGCATTTTAAACTGTTCTCCAAAAAATTCAGTCGGAGGCAAAAGGCTGCCCTAAGGATGCTATTCAAATAATGGGGTCATTTGGACATCATTTCTACTGAAAAAGCCCAAAAAACAACCCAACCAAAAACCCCAAAAACAGTCTTCACGTTTTGAGATTCCTTTTCCAATTACTCTCTGCCTTACAGTGCCCCAGAACTTCCACACCAAGCAAGAGGAAGGTTCACAATGATTTTCTGAAGAACTGGTGTAATAAAATTCTGTCTTTTCCTGTATATCTGAAGAACAGAAAAGTTCTTCAAAGAACACTGTCAGGTTGTATAAACTGGAGCAGAAACTCTGCTCTGGTTAACATCTGACACAATGTCACCTGTAAAACATCTCTCTGAACTTCACAGGGTATTCCTCTGCCAGCCCACAGGATCTGAACAGTATCTATGCTTTAAAGATCAGTCTCAAAGTCTCAGTGGTTTTAATTTGCAGCATCCAGTGATTCTTAGGTTTGTTCATTTATTTGTTTGTTTGTTTTTCCTCTGACCTCTGTCAGGCTATGATCTTTAGCTCTACATCCCTGAGAATTCCAGCCATAAAGATTTCTGTGTATACTAGGTCTACTGCATGGGTAGCCTACGAGTTTTAAATTCAGCAAAGATTGTGAAAGATACTCAATAATCTTTTTCTATTTTCTCAACATCTTTTCATTTTTTTAATAGTACTGGTGTTTCTATTAGATAACTGAATGAAATATTTTTGTTCTAACTTTTGAATTTTCCTAATTTTAAACTTCTAAAATTAATTTTTTTGTTAAATTGGCCTGGAGATTATTCTTTTTATTGCTTTCTTTATTTAATTTCAGATGTTTTATTCTCAGTGAGCTTTCAACAAATCAAGATTTGCTGACCCCCAGAGGTATGATGTGTATCCTTGGAGGTATCAAGTGCAAATGAATGCAAGCAGCCCGTTTCTAACATCTGTTGGAGCTGCAGCTGGCACCACTCAGTAAGAATGAGACACAATTGACTAAGTAAAGATAACAAAGAGGTAGAAAAGAGGAATGGTAATATAGCTGGAAAACATGTCAAACCTTAGAAGCAAAATTAAAATAAAGCAATTCAGTTTCAAAGTCATATTTGCAGTGCTGACTGCTCTGCACCTAGGTCTGAGAGAGCAAAGTGGCTATGTATCATGCCAAAAGAATATTCTGTAACAGAGAGCAGGAAAAATGTGTAATCACAAGACACACAAACATGTATCAGTTGAACTACACAGTTCAAGCTTTTCCAAGAGTGAGGTAAGTAGTCAGAAGTTCCTCTAATACTTGTGGGGCTTTTATAGTCTACAGATTTTTATATTCTTCACAACTGATATGGTTTTAGAAATGAAATTGACATTAAACTAGTTTTCCATAAAAATTTTCTGAGAAAAAATACTTTTTTCTCTTTATGAACAGAACCTCTACAACTTATACTCAAAGCTTACTTTGGAATACTAGCTGCTGTTTCTAATTAAAATATCTAAAATATTTTAGGAGTGGCCACTTATGAAGTGAAATACTCTGAATCAAGTGGGCAGAAAAATAACATTGACGTGAGTACGAATTTATGTGGTAATTTGAACTGCTGCTAGCTTCAATAGAGGCAAAAGAGAGGAAGTTCTTTACTTCACATTCTCGTGCAGTATTTTTACTTGGTTCCAGCAATCATATAAAAACATCACCACATTTTCTGGGAATAGGACATCACTGAAATATCCCTGACCTCCTCACACTTTGTATAAAGGGGGCAAGGTGATATATCTTCCCTATGGAAGGGAAATTTATGTCACCCCAAAAGTGTATCCACCTCATCCATTTCACCCGTAAGTGTAATTCCACCAATGAAATCCTGAATATCACACATGCCTGGGAAATATTCTTTTCTAGTCTCTTGTCACCAAGGTCAAAGCAGCTCACTAACTTCAATTTCTTGCTGATAAACCCTGATGTTCGATCAAACTCTCTCTCTCCTCAGGCAATTAATCAAACAAATAACAAAATGAATCAGCTGCCATGATTTTTTGTAGGGAAACAATTCCTTCATGAACATGACCAGGTGACTGTCACAGCCATACAATGTCAGGTGACATAGGTTGTTATTAATAATCAGGCTTTCATATTGTTAAGGGGTGCTTATGAAAATGAAAGGAAGAAATGGTTGTCTGGCCCAAATAATTTTGCTTTTCTGGCTCTAACTGACAAGCAGTGAATGCAATAGTAGTACAGCTGTAATACTATTATGTACAATGTGTTATGTACTATGCAGGACTTAATGTCCACATTTTCTTTTCCAATAGCCCACAACTGTGAGACTTGTTAGTATACACGTTCTATCAAGATTCTACTGATGTTTTATGAGAAATACTTTTTAAAATATCTTTCTGCAACATCACTGATCACCCTTAGACTTACCAAATAAAGAATCCAGAGTACCTTCAGTGTGTAGAGCATCTTGTACCTATTTCCATCATGCAAACACTCAAAACTCCATGAAAGACTTCATAAGAAAACTCATGAAAGCATGTCCTTCCTGCTGAAATTGTGGACTTTCTATTAAAAAGAATACTCAGAGATAAGTTTTACAGATTTTTTTTCTAGCGTAGACAATTGTTCATATAAATGCAATGAAATTTAATTGCTTTACATATCCTTGGCTTATGTTCAGTCACTGTCTTTCAGTTGAGATCTGTATTTATGAAGACTGCACATATGATAGTGATAACCAAAAGAATAACTTGAAACATAGTTTACATTAGGGTTAATCTCCCTGAAAATTTGTTTTCCACAGTTAAAAAACAGTTTACTGCTATGATAGCTGATAAATCAGATAGTATGCCCTAATTTCAGAGGATTACTGCTAAAATAGATTTCAGAGAGGTAGCACTATATTTCTTCATTTTTGTTTATCACCTATTTCCCCTAGCCAAGCTCCCTGTGAAAGCTCCAATTTGATTCAGCCTGGCTTAAAAGTGTTCTGTTCAATGTGCAAAAAACACCTATTAGCACAAAACTGGAGCATTTCTGCCAATGCTTCAGGATAAAGAATGAGAAACAGAAAGAACGTCTAAATTAGCATAACTGTAACCTTTGGGTTACATGTAGGCAGTGTAATTCACTGAGCAAGTAATGCTAAAGGAAATTATGAAAACAACTCTTATTTTCCAAGGTGGTTCTAAATGACCACAATCACAAGACGAGACTGTTCTCAGCAAGCACATATCCTGAAAACTGTTTTAAAATTTTCTTATTTATCAGCTCATTTTTTCATCTACTAGTTTTATTTGGTCAGATAATTTAAACTGGTTGAATGAGACAGGTAGTCTTCAATTTATTGTGTGTCCCATTATTTGCTCCTTTTCTTTTCAATAAATCAAAGGGTTTTATACAATTGATAAATTGTATAATTTAGTGAATTCTTTTAAAATTTAAACACGTGGCCAAGTTGTAAGTAGAATAGTACTATGTAGGTTTTGGATATTATTACCTAGTTTATATGCATTAGTATGTATTTTCAATTAAAATACCCTGCCTGAATCCACTAATATTTTGAAGAGGACAAAACAGCCTAAATAAATGTAATGCCTTTGTCAAATAACCATCTGTGGATTTCACTGAAATGATGGACATTTTTTCTTTCAATTTGCTTGTGAATTGGTCTTTTGAGATTCAGGAGACAAAAGTGAAGGAGACTGTTCATCTCTACAGTGATGAATGTTTTACTTTGCTTGTCAAAAGAAGCAGGTAAATGGTTCTAAAGTTCTTGGGTTTCCCTCAAGTTAGAAGAGGTAAAGACCATACCTAGGGATCAAGGTAAAATAATTGCACATATTTCAAGCAAGTATCTTCAGGCATCCATATGTCCATGCTGGAAATTAAAAAAAAATATATTACTGGCATTTTAACAGAGGTCTTCCAAAGGCAATATTTTTTTAATAATAGGAAAAAAGTCAGTGGTGAATATGTATTTGTGATCTGTTTCTATGTTATTTTGGACTTCTGCTATTTTCCTTGATTTTTTAAATCTTTTTAATTTTTTTTTTATTTTTTTTTTGTCATTACTGTGGATTCTCTTAATCAGATATCCTGAAATAACTATATGCAAGGAAAATCTCAAGATTCTGCTCTTCCTCTACCCTATGGACTTTTTCTTTCACATGTTAGGACTTGTAACTGAAAAATACAGTTTTTTATTTTCCCCATCAGTATTAAATTTTGAACAAGTGAAGATTATTATTCTCACAAAGGTAGTGACCTCAGCTGACTAAAGAATAAAAATCAAAACTGTTAACTGATTGTCTGATTGATATGTTTTATCAATTTTCCTTTTCTAGCTTTGGAGAGTCAATATTTTTAGTCTATGACTGCTCAGTACAGTCAGGTTACCAACACAATAATAATGTTGGTGGTCAAAGAATTCTGAAGCAACTGTCAGGGAGACTGAAATTATATTAGTTTCAAAATACAGTTCTATACTCTGTTGAGATTTCTGTCAGCATGACTTTCAGACCGATTGCCTTTAGAAAACTCAAAGGACTGAGTTCAAACAAAAGACTTACAGAACCATAGTATGGTTTGGTTGGCATCTTAAAGATTTGATATACCCTCATAGAATTTGGTTTAGCATCATCTAAAAACAGGGTAACTCTGCTGCTTCATCTTACACAACAGGAAATGTGAGTATTTGAAGACTACTATTTTATGCTTAAATCTAAGCACAAGCAGTTTGTTGGATATGAAAGAATGTTTCTTGAGCAGTCCCCAGCTCCTCCAGGCAAGAGTAATAGAAAAAATATTCAGGCATCAGGGTCTGGTTGATTAATATAACTATCAAGATAGACTATTTACGTGTGCCTATATATATGTACACATATGCCTCACAAACTGCACTGAAAACTTCTGTAATCTTTATAGAATTGTAGTATCACAGAACTATCAGGGTTGGAAGGGACATCAAAGATCATCTCGTTCCACCTCCTCTATCATCTTCCACTAGAGCAGGGGGTTCAAAACCCCACCCAGCTTCACCTTGAACACTTCCAGGGATGGGGCACCCACAGTTTTTCTGGTCAGTCTGCTCCAGTACCTCACCCAGTCTCAGATTAAAGAATTTATTCCTGATATCCTAATCTACTTTATTTCAGTTCGAAGCCATTTCCCATTGTTCTGTCACTACAGACCCTTGCAAAATGTTCCACTACAGCCTTATTGCAGATCACTTTTGGTACTAGAAGACTTGTTTAAGCTTTTCATAGTCAGAGAAATTCTTAATTTTTCCTACCTTTTCACTTTTAGGATCAAGATCTACATCATTCACATGTATAGGTTCTCGAATTATTACTGCCTAAAGAAGTAAGGTAAAATTGTAGGATGATTTAGAGTGTGTTAAGGAGAAGTTAAAAACAGATGCTTCTATCATGTAGCTAATTATGCAATAGTGTTTTCTTTGAAGTGGTTTGATTTTATTCTTATAAAATCTATGAAGTTAAAATAGCAATGCAAGAACAAAACCTAGAAAGAACTGCCAGGTATTTCTGAGATTTCTGTTATTTTGACATTAGCTTGATGCAAAAAAAAGCATGAAGCATTGTGATGCCAAATCACGCTTTATTTTAATTAGTATTTTACAAGGAATAATTATATTGTGATATGGAAGGGACTGAGGCTGAACTGTATCCTGAGAAGTAATAAAATAAGCTTTAATTTGACACAAAGAAGTAAGAGAACTTGTAAAGAAAGCAGTGGAAACATTACAGAAAATTATTTCAATATTTTGGTTTTGCTTATAAGACACCCTCTGAATCCTCATATTTAATGTGCTGCAACTCCAGCTACAAACTTTAATTCTGAGCTTAGACTTTCTGTACTGATAACTGTCTTCTGAGGTTAGCCAAAACCAGAAAGGTTATTTCAGACACGCAGAGAACTCTGTCTTGATTTCTCTTTGGCTTTAAACTTCTTATTTAATGCAGATAGCTTCTAAATAAATAACCTAAAAGGCCCTGATTTTCTATCCTGACTTTAGGCCTTGACTCTCAGGATAAACTCTGAAGCACAATGTGCATGCATATGCGTGGAAGCACGCACATGTAGGCTGTTCCCTGCCTGAAACTTCCCCTGTACTGGCACAGTGACTCTGTGTTTGTGAGACTGAACTTAAGTTGGAGTTTCACTCCATGTGTTTTTAAGCCCTCATGCATACATTTAAGCTGATCTATCTTCAGAGACAGTGCCATCACCAGGAGAAATGGCTCACATGAGTATACTGGCATTTGTAGCAGTTCTCCAAACTGGCAGCTTCTATGTAACAGTAGATGATCATTTCTTTTTTTCCCAGTTTGCTCATTTCACTAAAAATAAAATAATCCCATTTGTCCTTGAGCAACACAGTTTTTCAGTTATAGAGCTTGTATGTGCCTGAAACAAAACCAGATAGAATCCTTCATTTAAAGATCAGTCAGAAACTGATTTCAGCCCTTAACATTTTACTTAGAGAATGAAAAAATATCCAAATTTTTTTTGTCTCATTTAGTAGAAGCTGGGATTAAAATTTTTAGTACTAAATAATTCTATACATACAATCTTACATAGATATAGATATAAATTATATAGATATGTGTGTATATAGCTATAGCTATATAGATATAGATGATATAGATAGATATAGATAGATATAGATAGATATAGACAGATGGATAGATGGATAGATGATATAGATACAGATATAGATATAGATGATATAGATATAGATATAGATATAGATATAGATATAGATATAGATATAGATATAGATATAGATACAGATATAGATATATAGGAAATATAGATATAGATATAGATAGATGATATGATATAGATGATATAGATGATATAGATGATATAGATGATATAGATAATATAGATGATATAGATGATATAGATGATATAGATATACACACACACATACATATAGAAGAATATCTCATTTACAGCCAGTGGAAGAAAGTTAATTAAGCAATCACAGAAGAATCTGATTTCATGATATTTTTCTCACAGGTTTTTAGTTTGTATTGATTATGCTATGCATATTTTTCAGGAACCAATAAATGAAGTCCATCGAGTACTTTGAACCCAAGAAGGCTCCTGAAGTAAAGCAGAATGCTGAGTTTCTACCTAGTCCTGTAAAAAATTCCCTGAAGGCAGCCAATACCCATTTGATATGTATCCACCTCCTAGCCCTGTTAGCTCTTTCAAGGAGTATTTTTCACTTCTGAACTACAGTGAGTGTCTTGTTGGAGCAGTGCATGCAACTTCTTTCCACTGTTTTAATATTTATCCTCATGGATATGTGTCTGCTTCACAAAGTAACTTTAAGTCAACAGACAGGCAGGCAGTCTTATCTTTTTGAACTAGGGATATTTGTGATGAAGACTTGCACAGATAAGATAAGTTATAAGTTAGATAAGTCTCATCTTATCTGACCTACTTACTATCTTCCTATATGTGTGTATTATGCAAAAAATTAAGAAAAAATTGTTCTGTCTGTGAAATCAAGACAACTATCCTAGGTTTTACAATAAAGTTTTCCAAAAATTAAAAACTTATAAAAATAGCTGGGCTCAACTTTAAATAGCTTGTTCTTCAGCCTTCAGTATATTTAATTGGTTTCTAAACTACATTACTGATTTACATAATGAAAAACATTTTGGACCAGAAAGAAACTAATTTTTCAATATAAAATGAAGAAAAAAAAGTACATGTACTACCTAAAAAAATGACAACATCATTAATATAGAAAACACTTGAAACATAAAGTGTTTGAAATTGCAGATAAATACAGAAATATTGGTCAAATGTGGGAAAGATTAGAGTAAGACATTAAAAAAAATAATTCTTTTTTCCATTCATAGGAGCTTTAAAATTATGTACAGAAATAGGAAAACAACAACCTTAATTGAAGTCTTCAACCTTACCTGAGACTGCCACTGAAAAGATAATTCAATATAAAATGAGTAATTCTACTCACAGCAGGGCTCTGCATAAAAACTCCAACAAATCTTCATCTCAGTGGGTCAGTTTGACATCTGCAATATATAGATTTTGGATGGTAGCTGGTATGAATGACATTTTGGTACCAAGCCAGTCGTGGTCTTAGCATTTGAATAAATTCCTAGTCTTTCTAACAACAAGTTAAGATATTTGCCCTTTGGCAGTAGCTTTTTAGTCAGTAGTTGTTCTTTCTGGCTTTGCATAATATACATTAAAAAACCACTTTTTTCATAATTTCTACACTGAATAATAAGTTGATTCTGTTGTGAATGAAAAAAATAATTTGTGGAAATGAAGTCAGAAGTTTCCCAGTTCATTGATTTGGACATCCTCTAACTTTAAGTTATAAAGTGTGCCTATTGTACTTAAAATTTCTAAAAAAACTGTAGAACATACTAATACATTTTTTTAAAAGCCTTTATCAAGTTTATTATTCCATATACAGAAATAGCTGTGTTAATCACAAAAATAAAATACCTATAAAAAGTTCTGACTCAAAACCCACATTAGTATTAACTCCTACTTTAAAAATTCTGTGCTCAAAAAATTGTTTATGCATGAGCATAAGTCACCCCAGAAAATGAGAATGGCATGAAAAAGGCACAAAACAAGTTATTATCTTCAGAAATCAACAATTTCTTTTTGATCCAGAGGTCTGGTACCACACTTAAAGTTTGCATGTGTCTGTGGAAAGCCACTCACAATGTCTGTATTTTCAATTTGAAGGGACTAAATTATGACTCTACCTAATATAGTATCTACTAGAATTTGTTTAAATATTCTCTTAGCTAGTAATTATTCAGACTAAAATCCAACATTAAACTTTTTGAGCTAACATCTAATATTTTCATGGGTCATCTTCAAAAGTAACCTGGATACCCTTTTCCCACAGTTTAGAAATGAAAAACAAGATTTCTTTAATCGGATCATGTAAGTGAACATGAAAAAAAAAAAAGTATATTTTTTTGTCAAGGATGCTTCTTTAAAGTGCAATTTATTTTTAGAAATTTAGCAAAATAGGGATGAAATAAACTTTTTTTTACATTTTGAGTCATCTTGGAAATGCTATTCACATTGAGACCTGAAACTTTAAAAATCTTTCTCACTCATAAATATTTCTAATTTTCTTAAAATCATGTGAACACACACACACATAAATGTATGTTAATCAAAATCAAAATTGAAAGAAAAAACCCTTGTATGGCAAAAAAAAAGATCTGTTCACTCTCAGGGCATCTCTGCATATTTTATGCTTATCTGCTGTACTCATGCTTTTCTACAGAGCAAGCTCTATTAATTCATCAAATTAATAAAGGGAAAAAAACACTTAGTCTGCCATTATGACAGAACCAATTATAATAAGACTGAGAAATATATGAAAGGTATCAGTGCAGTAATTAAAACTTCATTCTTTCTGATTAGTTTTGGTCAACCAGTAAGATGGGGAAGTAGACTACTAAAGAAGGATTAAAATATCCTGGAAGAATTTAGTAATTATAGATATTGATTACTTTAAGACTCTGTTGAGCCAACAGGATAAGAAAGCACAGTCTTCTGTTTGGTTCTTCTATTTCTCACAAGATTGATGAGTTAATAAACAGGGAACAAGCATTCACATAAATTCAACATCTGTAATATTTTTCACCCTGAATTACTTGGATGAGAGGGACATCTTTTATGTGAAGTCACCAGAGAGGAGCCAGCAGTCTTGATTTGCAACCTGTGCTCCTTCCTGTGATTAATACAATATTGATGTTAAAAGAGGCAGCACCATTAGGCAAAAACTCAGCAAAAAGAAACTATGTTCCTTCAAGTGGGACCTCCTGCCACGCTATGATATTTTCCCCCGTTTGTAAATGCATCTTCTTCATGTATTAGTTGGTCATTTTCTGCATAGGCTATCTTAAAAAATCCACCCACATCCAATGCTTTCTAATGTAACTTACTGTTTTTCTTTAAAAAATTCAATAATGAAATAAATAAATTTTATTTAGCTAGTTATAAATTTAATCAAAAACCTGAAAATAGGGCAAGAATTTAGAAATATTTCAAAATACCTTTACTTATAAAACTTTCTATACCAAGAAATGCTCTTGGATCAACTCTGCTGTAAAGTAGATGAAAAAGTAAATATGAAAGAGAAATTAGGATGGGTTTAATTTATAGGAGTACTGTGAATCAGTTAGCATAGAAACAAAACAATAAGACAAGGCTTTTTATGGTATTCAGATGAAGCCAATGCTAATAAAGCATGGAATACGAGGGAAGTTGCATAAGCACTCTCACATGTTTTCTGTAAGCTACACTATTTAACTAGCTATTTACACTAAACCCTTTAGTGTGTTTACTAAATAGTGACACTACATCACTGAGAGTATTTTGTGGCTCCAAGTCAGATTACATTGCAATACTTCTGGGTTCTTTCAATTTTCTTCTTTCTGAGTCACTGCTGAATTTTATTCCCCTGATCTTCTACCAAATTCAATTATATGAATCCTTGAAGTAGTATGCTCTGTGTGTCTTCCTTCCTTTGTACATTCATTCCAATTCACACAAGCACATTATATTTTCTCTCTCTTCTAGACAGAAAATAAATATAATTTTTTTCACTACAAATTACTTTTTTTTGCCTTTGATTTTTTGGTCCATTGGTAGAGATTATTGCTTCAAATTTTCTCTAGTAAAGGCTCTTTTCTCATCTATTGTTCTCAACATGAGGTCAGATTTGCCATTTGTTACAACGCTATTTTAAAAATGGTTATTGCCTTTTAAATGTCACAATGAAAATGAAGTGAATCTGCTCTCAGAGAAAAATGTTGGCCCCTTATTTTGTCAGGAAGCAGACAGCACACAGAGAGAAGGCAGCTGTAGATCTCAGTCCAAATGAGCAGAATGAAAAAAAATATTACTTTTTCAAGTTGCCATTTTTCTTAATGATAGTCCATAACCTTAATTCCATTGACCTTTATGGAATGTAGAGATGTTTTGAAAGATGCTGGGGTTTTTCTGGATTTTATTTGACTGGCAGATGATAATTTTCAGATGAGAAAATTATTGCAAAAAAAAGTACTTTTTTTTGACATGTTAAAAGATAATACATTTCCAATTTGAGAATATTTTATATAAAGTTTTAAAAGCTCGATGCATTTCTTTTAAATACTTTCAAAGCAGGAACACCAACAATCAAAACACAAACAAAAAAACACCTCTTATTTTTAAATATATATTTCATATCCTAAAGAAATAGAATACCAACAGACAAACAAACAAATCCAAAACAACACCCAAAGAAAATACACCCCCACCCCCAAAAACCCAAACCCAAACAAACCAAAACAACAGTCCCCAAAACAAATAAACAAACAAAATCCAAGGAGATTAACTGTAAGGAAAACACAGGAACACAATAGAAATATTTACTACAAGGCATGCTTTTTTCCCTGGAAATTATTACATTTATTATGGAACAAACATGTTTTCTGTCCAATGGGATTTGAGAAAACATATGAGTCTTCCCTGAAATTTAGAGTAATATATAATTGTTTATACCATCCTACTCCACAAATACTAATTGCCAGGTAAAAGTTAATATATATATCAAGCACAAAAAGAAATTGTTTTCAAGACTAACTAGTTTTAAAAGTTAATTTTAATGACATAAAAAAATTAATCAATTAATGTGAATTTCTGAAATTTATTTTTGTATTTAAAAAGATATCTTGCAGATTTTAGGACTTGAAAAATTCTATTATACATGATGAAAATAAGAAAAGGATTCAATACTATTTCTTGTTCAAATTTGTCTTGTGTTTAAAATAACAATCTGAAAATTCCTAGATGGGTTAAATAATCTGTCAAATTATAGCACACTTTCTTCTGCCACGGAGAGCTAATAGGCTATTCTAAAAAGTAAAGCTATATTAGCTGCAAGTTAAAAAAAAAAACAAAAAACTTCATCGTACTTTCGCCTTTTTAAGGTATCAGAACACAGATTTTTCTAACTATTTAATTACTTGATTAATAGTACCTTTCCTACTTATTTGATCTTTTCTCAGATATTCAATCTAACTCTTTAAACTGTAGACAGAGCAAATCCCATGAAATTGTATTTAGTACTGGGCTCTGACACAGGGTTAACTCTGCAGGGTTTCTTACCTAGAAGAACACCATGATTTGGTCTTCATTAGCTCAATATCTTGGGGTTTTTTTTCCATTTCATTCATAGATCCTTCCACAGATCTCTGCACAAGCCAGTTCTTTGACAAATTTTATCTAGATTAGCATTCTCACGAAGAACTACCCAGAAATATTTCAGAAAAGCAGTAGGCCTTGATTTGGCATTGATCCCTGGTCACATATAAGTTATTTGTATTGTCCTTTGATCTCTTTCTGAGGCTTGACACTAAACTTTATGGTATTCTTTGTATCATGCCATAAAATCTTGTCATAAAATTCACAGAACATAAAAGGTATTCTTTATAGGAAGTCATAGACAAAGAAATAACAATTCTGCTTAATCTTCAATTCCAGCAGCAATATTCAAGGACTAAAGGAAGAATGGGAATCCTCGTGTTGGGACACTGTTTAAGTAAGATACCTGCAAAACAGAGGAGTCTCAACTAGCAGATTTTTACCACAGTGGTCCCTCTACTGCTTGTGCCAGCAGAATGAAATATTTTCTGAGCTTCTACAAAATGTTTTGTGATGCAACATAGTTTGGGTATTCTGTGTGACTTCAAATATGCTTATTAGGCAATATGACTGTATTTTCATTTCATGAAGAAAAAATTAGAAGTCAGTTATATCAAGGAAATAAAAACAAAAGAAATGTGGCTCACAAAAATCAGTTAATGTTTCATTATTTCAGCCCCACAGAGACACAACACTGAATTTTCTTTGGTCTCTGTTTATGAATTTCTTATGCTCTCCATCGCCCTCTGACTAGCATTATGATGTGTTTAACTGCTGGTGTTATGTTGACTGAGTTGATTTTCTGGACACAGTGTTGTGAAAGAGGGGTACAGAAGCCAACAGAAACTTAACAATGTAATCATCCAACAGTGTGTATTGTCAGCAAATTTCCAGGTGGCAAGTCAAATATTTCAAAATATTTGTTTAGAACTGCATCTGAAAAATGCTCAGCTGTATGGTTTCAGGTCTTTTTACTCTGTTGAGCATGCCATGTACAATGGTATTCCATGTAGGTGGATTTTTTTACACTTTGGAGTACCTGCTTTGAAACCTTTTTGAGAATATTAATCTGATCTCATTTCAAGAAATGATATTCCATCTCTGGCAACAACTGTGGGCTTAAAATGTTTACCTCTTCTTGTTGAGGAGGTATTACCACTGAGTATAGTGACTGACTTACCATTGAGTACCTGCCTAGAGAGAGAGACCTGGAGGTACTTTAATTATATTTCATTTTGTTTCTTGCCTTTAATTCAGCAAGCAAAAGCATCCTCTTTTCCAAAAGAGGAGGTTCAACTAGAAAAAAACCATTAATTTTTATCAATAGGATCAGCCAATCAATGTGATAACTTACCTGGGGATCTGGGGCATTTTTGATACCTCTAAATCAAGATTGTCTATCATCATAAATTTCATTCAATCGCAAAGCAAAACTACTATAGAACTACTTGTTAATTTGTACGAATACTATTGTAGAGATGATAGAGAAAGATTTGCGATTCCACTGTAAGCTAATAAAGAATGGAAAAGGCTGCCAGGTTGAGGAGAAAGTGTCTTAATTTTTAAACATGCTCAAATTTAATAAACCAGACACCTCTCTTTTCCTGCCAATTCCATGTACAAAACTTTCTTTTTCCTATGATTCTGGATAAGGGGTGTTGTTTTTAAATTATTTGCTGGGTGCTTCTTTAAAATGCATTTTAGCTTAGAACTGTCTTCTTAGGTAAAACTGCAGACAACACACAACAGCTCATTCTATGTTTGTCATCTGCTTTTTCAGTTAAATGCTCATGGTGCTCTTTCTTGAAAAGACCTTTTAAATGTTGCAACAGACTATACAAAGAACAAAGAGAGTTATATCATCTTTTAAATGCACCTGTGGTGAAAATCTGTCTGTATTCTGTCTGGGTAATACACTTCAGTGTTTTAAGATATCAGCAATAAACTTAGAAAGAAGTAGAGATTGTTTAACATCTAATTAAAGCAGCTGCAACAAGGAAACAGTCATCATGCTGATAAGGTGAAAAGAAAGAATTTTAGCTAAAATATTTATATATTCATTTTCCCCCAAGGTTTGTCAGTGTTTGGAGTCCTTTAACCCAAGAAGGATAAGCTGACTCAGACACACTGTGATGAATATGTCTATTTCTACTCAGGGAACCATTCTGTGACACAGCAGTTATCAGCTGAGGTTATATAAGAAGAGACCAATTTGCATCATGAAAGTTCATCTCACAGAAACAAGTTATTGCAAGAGTCAGTTCACAAAACCTTTCAGTAAGTTTCAAGAATTCAGTATTTTCAGAACTGATTGTCAGTAAAGTATTGAGCCCTATGTAAAGACTATAGCTCAAGAGCATAATGTCATGATAATAAAGTACTTCCATTTCCCTTTTTGATCTCTGCATGCCCATGTCCCTTGGCTCCCAGCCCCGGGAGATCTTCCGACAAGCTGCAGTCCGCCTGGGGTCGGGGGGGAAACGGCTAGGACAAAGATAAAAAACGAGGAGGCTCTCTCTTCTGGGACAGTGTCCTAGTTTAATTCCAGAATGATTCCAGGGAAGAAAGAGTGAGAATCTCTCTGGTGGGGACTTTTGAACAGAGGGGAAGGGGGCGGGGGAAGGTAGGTTACAGCCAATGGAGAGAAACCAAAGAGAAGGGAGTGAGGAGGAAGGAACCAACACACCACAGACCCAGAAGGGGAGCAACAGGGAAAGACCACTTATCATAGCATAATGCAGTACACTATCTGCAGTGTTTTGACATGTTTTATGCCACTGGGTATAAGTAATGAGACTATTAGAAGCTATTATCAAACTACATCTAGTGGACATCAATGGACAGGTCTGCCCTTCTTGTTATGAAACCCAGCTATAAAAAGGGAAAAAAATATCAATCACTGCAAATGCTGACTTGACCATGGTTCCTATCATAATCAAGGATCAAATAATATTTCTTCAAAACAGTAATTTTAAAATTCTATATTACTATTGTTGTTACTGATTGGACACATAAATACTTAAATGATTCTGGGAGCATTCATTGGTCAGCATGGCTGATCAGCGTAGAAAAACACAAGTCTGCCACTACATTTCCTTAGCTGCTGAAAAGGGTAGCCACACACAAACTGCCTGCTGGGAATGGTGCCTGGCCATTCACAAATAATGGCTTTACATTTCTCTGAAAGTGGGATTTTTTTCCTATACCAAAACTTGCAAGGAATTTTTATACTGATTGAACATGCTGGAGAATGCATTTCTAGCAACCACGGGCATCCTCTACCACTGCTCCAGATGCCAATTTGGCCTTAGGTATTTTTAAAACTGAAATTTAAGGATGCTTAGAAAAGCTGTGAATTCAGCTACCAACATGGTGAATAGTGAGTGGGAAGTAAGAAAGGTGCCTTGTAATCTCCTTTTGGAGGTCACAGTCACCTTTTTGGTCAATGTAACCTCAGTTTCTGAGAGCAGAACTGGAGATACTGGAGCAACTGGGAGAAGCTGATAAATGTAATTATTCTCTTTGGGGAAAATCCCATGTTTCTTCAAAATTTTCCATAAGGAGTACAATGAAACATGTAGAAATACAGAGAGAGGGGAGGAGGTCAGAAGAAGGTGCTCTCAAAGATGGTTTTCTGACTGTCTGTCTGTGACACATCTCTGGATATCCAGGTTTTGTCAGAGGTGTGAGAAAACGATTCCCCATATGCCAAAAGTATTTCCTACCAGAAAAGCCTTGGGAATGGGGATTCAACGGATGACTCAGTAGGATCTTTGTTAGGATGTATTCGTATTAGTGTCTTATATTCCTTTTTCTTGCTTTTAATTTATTTGTATTTTATTTTATTCTTTATAAGAAAGTAGATAAATCTATGAGACTCAGATTTGGTAAAATATTATTGCAGACAAAGATTGCAGATATTCTAACTGCTGCAGAAATGTATTCAGTTCTAAAGAGATCGTATATACTTCTGAAAAGAAAGTGGTAAATGAATGAGTTCAAAGGTTCATAGAGGCAAGTCTTTTCTTTCACCACCTAAGAACGTAATGCATTAACAACATACATGATGAGCTAAATCAAAGTAAGTGTTAATCCTTGAAATAATTTTTTATACAATAGCTGAACATCTGAAAAGTAAGTTGTTAAAATGAGAAGCATTAAATATTAACAGGTTTTCAGATCAGAAGACACCCACTCAAGAGTTTTGAACTGTCTCCCAGACAAAGAAGATGGGAGTTAATTAAACAGAACATTATTTTAAAGGTACTGAAGTAGGCAGCCATAATAATTTTTAAAAATCTCACCAAATTGTTTGTGGATCACAGTGTAAAAGAGAGCAGTAGGTTACAAGTACTTGTTTCTCTTAAATATGGTATTAAAGTTTCTTTTTAGGGCAAATACATTGTCTGACAATTTTGTTACAAGTTAGCTGGATGTTGGCAGCAGACTTTAGCCTCACCCCCTCCCTGGAGTTAGTGAGATGAGATTAATCCATGAAAATCTGCAGTATTTAGGACTTTATATCTTGTTGCTTACTGTAACTTTGTGATACCCAGCAGAATGCTCTCACTTCTGAAGAGACAAAGTGCTTTGTACTGATTACCCATGCACCATTCATATACATTCTGTTATTCATGTTTCTGGCTGCATCTAATTCAAATCATCACTTCTGACACAAGAATATTTAGTCTGCCACCTGCAGAAATGGAAGTGTAACACTATATGCATTTTTGGTTTTTTTCAAATTAAATGCTTTCATGTCTTCCATAAGGTTTTGATTAGTAAGATAATATACAACACCCATACAAAAAAACCAAACAAAAACAACAAAAAACAAGCCCAAACCAAAAATAAACAAACAAACAAAAAACCAAACAAAAAACAACAAAATACCCCCCCCCCAAAAAAAAAACCCCACATACAGCTTTTACTATGTCTTTATACATGATCTAATCCTACCACATTTTTATGTATACGTAGGTGAAAGGTCTAAGAAAATGCAATGGTATTATGGTAGCTAAACCATAACTTGTGTAATAAACGCTTACAGATTTGGGCCACTTCATTTTCTCCTTTGTACCTGTTGAAAAAACTTACTAAGTATTTAGAAAATTCTGAACCATTCATTTTAATCTTAATGGAATCATCTCATATGTGTGTTTTTCATTTCCAACACAGGAATCACCTGAATTGCTGGTATTATTTTCTGATCCTTAAAATCTATTAAGAAACTTATGTTTTTTGTTAATAATCAGAAAAAGAAACCATACTCATATAAGTTTGAATTCAATGTAACACATGCTTAACATGTAACACATGATTTTACTTCGTGTAATCTAAAATATAGTATTTTGTGTGTCTTTGTTATCCTCCCCCCATCTTTTTTTTGTTTCACATAGTCTCACACAAAAACAACTCTATCAGATATTACAGGATATAAGGAATTACTTCTAATTTCTTTGCAGCTGTTTCTATTTTATTTATCACCAAAACATCTGAGTGCTTCAGTGACATTTCTTACCTTTCTTTCTTACCTACTCTCAGATGCAAATAAGTTATAATATACTTAAGGCATATTTATTGGAACACAGTTCTTGTACCAAATACTAAGAGCAACTGGATAGGTGTTAATATCAGATTTCATAGCTGCTCACTTTGAAACATGACCTGGTATCAGTGTCTTGTATAAGCATTGGCCTTGCTTTACAGACACAGATGTGTGTATACCTGTCCAACAGGAAAGTGCACTAATTTGAAAACTGACAAAGCTACATCTTTCTCCATGAGCTGTATAGTGGTCTCAGGCAACTATCACAGACCTAATCAAATTTTTTGTTCCCATGACAAAAATCTCAAGTAAGTCCTTTTCCAGGCAAAGTACTCTAAGTCACAAAGACCTCTAACTCTTGAGTTGTGGTTGTGGGACAACATGAAACACTGATACTATCTGGACTTCCTTATAGTTGTATTTTTTACTGCAAAAATTCACTATAATTAGAAACAGATGAATTTCCAAAATTAATTGAGCTAGTAACTCTAATGAGCTTTCAAAATAAAGTCCCATGGATTTCAGAACTGGGTTTCAGAAGAACAAAACTGGTGGCTATTATTTTTAATTGGAAAAATCTTATTTGATAGAGAAAATAATTCTTTCCCTGGTGCCTGTCAATCCTGTGCTCTTAATGAGGCAGATTTCAATTAAAATGCAGTATGCAATTATTTTGAGTTTATAATAACTCAGTGTCCTGCATTATTTTTGTAGTACTTATTACAGGGAAAAGGTGGTCTTCCTTGTGTCACCAGCCAAGGAGAGAGGACTTCAGCTTTTTCTGATCTATGTGCACACTCAGTGCTTATTGAAACTGTAAGCAAGTAAAAAAAATAAATAAAATCTTCCTAATCTTTACCCCCTCAAGGAGCTTTCTTCCATTTAGAACTCATAATGATTAGATTTTAGCAGGATCATGAAGAGCAGATACTTCTGGCCATGAAATCCGAGGGAAGTATGAGTTGCTAAGCGTGAAATAGGAGGGAACTGAGTTGCTAATTATGACCCATAATCAGTCCAACTCTATATGGTTTTGTTTAGCTACAGAAAATCTGATACATTTAACTTTTACGATTACTATTGAAAACATCCATCTCAATTGTATGGTGCATGAAGCATGAGCTTCGACTGTATTCAGGAAAGGCAGCTATGCTACAGTGCTTCAAAACTAGCTGTTCTCATAGCTCAGGCCTCAAATTTGGGAATTCTTGTCATGTATAATTTTCATTTACCTCTCATGTCTCCCTGTTTCGGGGATGTGTAGTTTACTATCTGACAAAGCAGAAGATGGTCTGATTTTCTTTCCAATATGTGCTCCAAAGGCTGCTGTGTAAGATTATATTCCTGTTTCTGGAAAATGACATTTTCTGCAGAAAGTACTCAGAGTATGAAACACTATTTCTTTCTGGAATGCAAAATCTTCAGGAAAAATTGAAAATGGTGACTAAAATGGCCATGGTTATAGTATTGTAAATACTATTGATTATAGCAGTGATAGATATAGATAGATATATAGATAGAAATAGATATAGATATGTATATAGATATGTATATATAGATATAGATATAGATATAGATGATATAGATATAGATATAGATATAGATATAGATATAGATATAGATATAGATATAGATATAGATATAGATATAG
>NC_031799.1:66249019-66253605 GCF_001522545.3 Parus major | reverse complement strand
ATAGATATAGATATAGATATAGATATAGATATAGATATAGATAGATATAGTATTGATTATATAATTGATATATATTGTAAATACATTGATGCTGAGAATAATGGAAGAAACAGTGGTCCAGAAAGTGGGCAGGGTTGCAAAGTCTGCTTAAACAGTATATATTACTGGTTCCATTTCAATCAATCAGTTGAACAGACAGAATGTTCTGTCTGCTCAACTGATAAAGATATTTAAATAAGTATTAAATTTTCTTCCAATAGGGAAAAGGGAATTCCACAACTTCATTATTTTGGGAAAAGCCCACAGTCTGGATTTAAACAAGACAGGGAGAGTTTCTAGGGTGGTCTTTTGCCAGGACCTTTCCTAAGAAAGAGTTACACATTTTTATACTGCATTCACTTAAAAAAATCAAATTTGAAATTTTTCTGAAAATATATAATCAAAATACAATACCATATACACGAACATTAAATAAAAGCAAAATCCTGCTTAGAGTGCTGAGAGATTTTAATTAAAAAAAAAATCAGGAGAGCTGTAAACCTTGGAGAATTTAAACACTGCTCAGTAAGTAGATGTATTGTCGCCAGTACCTTGTAATTACATAGAGAGGAAGGCTAGTCTCATTGTGAAATCAATGACATTTTCATTTAGATGAGGCAAGGAATCAAATCACAGTGCATAAGGCATATGTAAATCTTGCTGTAATGTTTTTCAAGTACACAAAGATGTGACAAAATTTAAGCATATCACTCATTTAAAAAAACCTTAATATTGCACTGGAAAGAATCATGAAGTTAAATATTTTCTGAGTTATTTGAAGATTACTTTAAAATGTCAAAAAGAACAAAGTCTAATAGAAATTGTCGTGTGATTTTTTTAATACCAACTGAGGCACTGGCAAAATTTATTAAATCTATACTGTTACAGAAGTTCATTGTTACATTTTACTAGTACAACAATGATATTTGAAATTCAAGTAAGAAGCATAATTTAATTTCCCGCTGAAAGCAGCTGAATATGAATGGTTTGAACTTTTAATGAAAACCGGCCAAGACCCTTGATACTGCAAAGATATCCCCCAAAATTATTGTTATACTTATAGATTTATTAGTTATTATAGATTTATTTAGTTTGTTGTTAAATATCTGTAATGTTTGTAACTGCAGTTTCAAAACAATGTTACTGCCCTAATTCTGGAATATTTTGATCATTATTGAGCTTTGTGAAATGTGTTAGGTTAAATGTGAACGTTTCCTAATTTATCCAGAGCTGCCTACAACAATTCCGTGAGTTTTCTCAGATACTACATTTTTTTTGACATCAGAGAGAAGTCTGTGTATGTTGGGCAGAGTTTTTTATCCTATCTGGATGTCTAATATGCTGCTTTTTTCAGCTGCTCATGATTGTGGCTTTCTCTGTTAAACAGAGGCGTACGAAACTGGTATATTTCTGGTTGCAAAAACCTACGTCATGCCATTTGAAGAGTGATCAGATGTCTTACACAAAATTGTTATGTATTCTCACTGGAAGAGAGCATCCACATCTTCTGTGGGTTACCTGTTCCAGTGTGTTACAACCCTCTCACTAAAGAACTTCTTCCTACTATCTAACCTAAACCTACTCTCTTTCAATTCAAAGTTATTACCCCTCATTCTGTTACCCTATGCCATTGTGGGAAGTCCCTCTCCAGCTCTCCTGTAGACCATCTTTAGCTTCTGAAGCGCTGCTGTAAGTCGTTCTTGGAGCCTTCTCTTTTCCAAGCTTAACATCCCAACTCCCTCAGCCTTTCCGTATGAGAGGTGATTCAGACTCTCAAAATCATCTTGACCCTTCTTTGGGCTTTTTCAAGCAGGTCCACGTCTTTCTTATATTGGGGATTCCAGAGCTTGGCACAATGCTCCAGACATGGGCAGAGTGTGGAGCAGAAGGGTAAACTTGCCTCCCTCAACCTCCTGCCACACTGCCTTTGGCACAGTCCTAAAGGATACTGTTCACTTTCTGGGCTGTGGGTTCACACTGCCAGCTCATATTCACTTTAATATCCATCAATACCTCAAAGGCCTTCTCCACAGGACTGCGCTCAATGTGCTCATCACCCTGACTGTCTCCATGCTGGGGAATTCCCTGAGGCAGGTGCAGAATGCATTTGTCCTTATTAAACTTCATGAGGAACCATAATTCACTTTGCCAGCTTGTCAAGATCCCTCTCAGCAAATTTGCTGCACTCCAACCCCTGTCCATGTCCTTGATACTGATATTAAAAAAAAATCTAGTCTCAATTTCTCAAAAATTCAGTCTCTCTTGGCCATTGAGGAATGCCACTTGATGCTTTTCTCCACTTGGATAATGAGCTGACAGCAGCTCTTTGACTGTGACCATGCAAATAATTCTTTATTCACTGAGAGGTCCACTCATCAAATCTGTATCTCTCCAATTTAGGGACAAGAACATTGTGTGAAACAGCATGCAGGTTGGGGCTGTGTTTGGTTTCGTGCTGAAAACAATGTTGATAACACAGCAATGTTTTTGTTACTGCTGAGCAGGGCTTGCACAGGATCAAGGATTTTCAGCTTCTCACCCCAGCAGTAAGAAGGCTGGGGGTGCACAAGGAGTGGGAAGGAGATGGCTGACAGCTGACCCCAATTGACCACAAGGATTCAAGCATCATGCTTTGTGTATAAGGCTGAGGGAAGAAGAAGGAAGAGATGGGACACTTGGAGGGATGGCGTTTTGGTGACCCAAGTCACTGCTGTGCTTGATGTAGTTACACTTTCCTGAGGATGCCTGAAGAGCTACCTGTGCACAGGGAGGGTTGAACAGATTTGCTTTTGTGCACAGCATTTTCTTAACCTATTCAATTGTCTCTACCTCAACCCATGCTGCCTACAGTAAAACAACTTATTTTTCTCTCTGCTGCTCTTGGGGTTTTTTTTCCAAATTATTTGACATTCTACTATGGCATTTTTTTTCTAAGTTTAAAAAACAGTGCCATACTGCACTGTTCTTAAAGATACATTTAGTGATGTTTTAGATTGTCTCAGTCTTCCTTAAGGAAAAAAATTGTATTTCATGAACTAAATGGAGATTAAATGTTAACCAAACCAAAGCCCCAGAAGTTCAGTGACCTAATTAATAAATATTAATCTACCGATATCCAGAATGATATCATAGATATAACCTCAATCCCAGATGGAGACAGGACAGATGTTATATTTTGCCTCTTATTGGACACTGTCATTAACACATCTCTAAATTTTAACTGTTGCTTCCCATTCCTACATTGCTCTGTGGTGATCTATTCAGACGGTAATGTGGGTAAAAATTAATGGAGGAATAAAAAATTCTATGTCTTTTGGGAGTTAAGTGGAACCTTCTATCAAAGAGATTCCACATCTTTCAAGTAATTATCCCTGATGAAAGGGAACATTTTGAGGAGAAACCACCATGATGACAAGAAAACTGGACTCTGCTAAGAGGAGAAAAGAATGCATAAGAAACTAATACATCTTGCTTATTATTTTTCTTCTGTTTTCCCTCTCTTTTTCTTCTTCTTATTCTTCTCCTTCTCTTCTCTTTTTTCCTTCTCCTCCTCCTCATTTTTCACCTCCTTCCCTGGGCAAGAAATACTGTTAGATAGGACATTCTAAGGCCTCTTAAATCACAGTAGGCACCTAAATCCATTAGATCACTTTTTGGTAAGATGAAGACAAGAATGTAAATATTATTATTTACTTGCACAATCAAAAACAGAGAAAAATTAAATATTTATTGGTGGTTAAATTGAGTAATGAACATATGTTACACCACTGTCATGGTTTGACACTGACTCAATGCCTGGCACCCACAAGAGTTGGTCACTCACCCTCCCCTGCCACAGCTGGGCAGAGGAGAGAAAAATTTAAGGAAGGCTTCATAAGGTGAGATAAGGAGAAAACACTCAAAGGAGAAAACAGGCTCAGCCTAGAGGTATGAAGTGCATTTATTACTAAAAAAAGTCAGAGGAGGAGAATGAGAAGTAAAATAAGCCCTTAAAACACCTTTTTTAATCCCAACCCCTCCCTTCTTCCCACCGACAGCACAGGGGACAAAACAAGGGGAGTTCGGTCAGTTTCTCATCTGAGGGATTCTTCCGCCGCTCCGGGAGAGGAATCCTTCCCCTGTGAGGCCGAGGGGTCCCTCCCAGAGGAAACAGCTCTCCGGGAACTTCCCTGGCGTGGGGCCGCTCTCAGAGCAGCAGCCAAAGCGCAGCTGCTGCAGCGGGAGCTGCCCCCACGGGCGCACAGCGCTCCCCAAACTGCTGCAGCGGGGCTCTCTCTTCCACGGGCCGCATCCTCCAAGGACAGGCTGCTCCGGCCTGGAAGCAGGGCCCTCGCTCTCCTCCGGGTCTCCCACTGGATCACGGCCTCCTCCAGGCACCCACCGCTCCCAGGGCACCTCCCCCAGGGGCTGCGGGTGGATCTCTGCGTTCCCCGGGGATCCCCATGGGCTGCGGGGCACGGCTGCTTCACCATGGTCATCAGCACGGCCTGCAGGGGAACCTCGGCTCCAGCGCCTGGAGCACCTCCTGCCCCTGCTTCCCCACTGAC
>NC_031799.1:66240744-66248834 GCF_001522545.3 Parus major | reverse complement strand
CTCTGCCGGACACGGTGGAAGCTTCTGGCAGCTTCTCACAGGCACCGCCTCTGTAGCCCCTCACTACCATAATTAAGCCATGCAAAGCCAACAGAACCACAAATACTATTTTAAAAAAAAAACATTTTTTTCATTCATTTAGACAATGTTTATGCCAGCTAGTGTCCTGGATTTCAATATTTTTCAAATTTTTTATTACATATTACTAATTTCTGTGAGACTCAACCAACTCAGCCCTTACTAAGAGATTTGGTCAGGCCAAACTTTTAGGAGGACTTTCTCATACCAGTTAATTTTCTACTTCACATTTATAGTCCCTGTCTTGAGGAAAAATCATTCTGTTCCCTAATTCCTTGCCACTAACTGAAATGTGGAAATGTGGGGCTTTTGTCTTCAGTTTAGTTTGTTGTTTTTTTTTTGAGGTTGTGTTTGTTTGCTTGTTTGTTCATTTTATTTGCTTTCTGTTTAGCCTGGCTCAGTTTGATATAGTGAGACCTCTTTAACCTGACTTTCATTTATGGCCTTTACAATCAAAATAGGACAAAATTCTCTTCTTTCTTGTAATTTTATTTTCCATGTCATGCTGTTTAAATGGAGCCAAAAAGACACTCTTCCCTGAAACATGACATAAATAACATAAGTTATACATTTAAATAATTCACTAGAGTCTTATGATTTGGCTGAGACACAGTGGCCACTAATTCGCACTTATAAGAAAATGGACATGAGGTATTTGATATAAAAGCAAAAGATTATAGATAAATTATCATCACCATTAACAGTATGCTTATTGAAAGTGCTACTAAAAGACTATTTTACAAGAATTTCAGTTATCAATAGAATTTGACCAGCTTCTGTAAAAAATTAAGTGCACTTGCTATTTTAATGTTTCTTGTTATTGTATGATGTGATTAATTTTTTTCTTCTCCTTTAAATGTAGTGTGTATGCTTTTACCTGCCAAGGAAATGTGGATGACAAAACTGTCTATTTCTTTACTTAGTAGTTTACTAGGAGAGGGAAGATAAATGAAAGGATTTCTTGGTAGAATTTATGCAGCAGATTTATCCTTCAATTAAAACTATTGATCAGGAAAGTGATCCTTTTATCTATGGGCATTTTTGTTACAAAGCAAAAGTCACTATTCCATATTACTGTTATTACATCTATCCATCCTGCTTTAGTGTAAAAGTCACACAGGTAAGATTCTCAAATGCTTTTCTGATTTTTTAATATTAGTTCTGATAGTTTTTAAAAGACAGTTCCAATTTTGGAACTCAAAGCTAAGAGTGACCTTTCATTGCAAGGATTTTTGAATGCAATGAGCACATTTATTATTATTAATCCCATGTTAGCTCTTGTGTGAATTCCTCCTACTGACATTTTCAGCAACCCAAAAACTACGACCTTATTATAAGGTTTAAATGAAAGCCCTCAGATGCTTCATTAATGATAAGAATTAAAACAAAATGAAAATAAGAACTTTTTAAATTATTTATTTTACTTCTTAAAGATTCAGTGAGTTACAACACGAAGAGAGTTGTACTTTTTAAAACACAAATGTGATGCTCCTTTATATATGTCATGCTCAGCTACAGGGTCGAACAATGCAAAAAAATTGATTTATGCGTATTTTCTTGAATAATGTTGACAAGATTATCTGGCTTATTTTTTGAGGTCACATTATTTACAGTTTATAAGTGACTTGTTGCCTCTTTGGAATTGATTATGTGCTCCCAGTTCTGAAGTCTTTCTCTTGCTTAGCTAGAATTATGACTTTCATGGGAAGGCATGTGGGTTTTTTTTATTCTTATTCAATATTTTTCCACTGAAAGTGGCTATTTTTGATCAGTAATGTAGTAGAAATTTCACTTCATATCTTTCAGACTGGATAAAACATATGTCAGATTGAATAACTAGTTGTTTTCTTGAGTGTTCTGTGAAGAACTTGGCTAAAGGAGGCCAATCTGAGCATAATAGCAAGCGTAGAATGACTTTGGGTCACTTCTTGGCATAGTCTCTTTTAAAAGCAAGTCAAAATGAACCATACTTCATGCTTGGTCTTGATTCGCCATCAAGGCATTTTTATAGGGCTTTTGTAATCAGTGCATCAATAAGATGAAATTTAACTTAGATTAATCTCCATGTATCTCTGGAATTAATATAACTGTTATTTTGAATTTGGAAGGCTGCATGATAATAGGCAATATTGATTTACTAAGATCAAAAAGGGATCAAAAATCATGGGGCCATTCTTGTTACTATAGACTTCAGTATTTAACAATTAAAGTAATAAGATTAGTGGTTATACCAGGTCTAAATTTTGGCACAGCTAGGAGTCGAAATGTACCATGGTTTCATTATTTCTATCTGCCCTTCCTGATAAAGAATTTTTAAAGTCTGTTAGTACCGATTATATTTGTTTTTTAGATTAATGAAGAAAAAGGCATCATGCCTCATAAGGGGTTGAGCACATGTTAAAGGCAAAGGAAGCCTAAATAGAGTCAGTAACTGATTCCTGTGGTAGATGAAGACCACCAATGACTTGCTGTTGGGATAGGAAGCTGTAAGCTATTCCTTCTGTCTTGACTGAGCAAGAAACTGACAAAGAGACATTAACACGTAAGGAAAACAGGAGAGGCTTGAATTTTAATGAACCCCAGAGTTACTGTACTTAAATTTAGTGTCACACAATAAATCCTTCAGTGAGAGCTAGAGATTGGAGCTTTGAATTGTTTCTACAGGGTTGTCTACAGAATTTTATGGAGGAAGAGAAATTTTATGTCTGTCATTTAATTCTAATTAAATGAATTGTTAGAATATTTTCCTTTCTTTTCAATTTGCCCACTCCTGCAAAATCTTTGAATGTGTTGTCTGTTTTTTATTCAGTACATAAAGACATAACAATTTGTTATTAGACTAATTTTGATAACAATTTTATTGTGAGGAATTCTGAGATAATTTAACACTTTTTGCCATGGCTACTCCACAAACAATACCTTCTGGATGGTTTTGACATGATGATCAATCCATCACATATACCTCCAGGAATCTTATGTAGTGAAAAGAATTTAATCTCACTGCCTGGACTATTTTGCATGGGATTTTCTGAGACTTGGAAGCAGGAGCATCTCTGAGGAAAATGTATCTTCTAGTCTTCACTAAAGAGAAAACCTCTCCATTGTATGGCAAAATAGTGGCAACATGACTGAATCTTGAGGGGGACTAAAGAGACATGTGACAACTCAAAATAATAAATTTATTGACTAAATTAGGTAATACTATGTGATTTAGGTAATCAATCTCTTATTATCAAATAATGCAGAAAATTGCTAAAGCAGCACGGTGTAATTATTTCAGATACATCCATATAAAGATAGAGTTCATATTGAATGCATAATTACAAATCATTCTGGGGAAAGTTTACTAAGAGAAAAAATAGACACATTGTTTCTTATAAATAGTTTGCCTTTGTTTTTATGAAAAAATCAGCATAATTTATACAAAGATTTTCCTTAGGGGACCAATTTTTTTCTTCCTTTTTTCTCCAAATACACAGTGTTTGTAATTTGGTATACATTATTCATGTGTATACACATCTCATCTACATGGTGGTGACAAACAGAGATGTGATAAATTGAACTAATTCTGTGGGAGTTTTGATTTAAATTCTCCACCCCAGTGGGCATTATCACTTTAGTATGATGAATAAAGCAAGAAATTATATTTATTTTGTCCCAAATATAGAAAGAATTATTTCCTTTTTTCACACAAATATGGACTTCTGAATTACAGTGGAACAGACCAATATTTTATTTGTAGCCTAGTGCTAACAGGAGGAGTAAGGTTATGTATGTTTTGATGAAGTCAGTCTGGAAATAAACTGTCATCCTTGCCAGAAAGTAATTTTTTTCACCTCTAATTTTTGAAGATTCTGTTCCAAGTGAAGTTGCAGTACAGAGGGTTTATTAGACTTTCATTAGAAATAATGAAACCATGGTAATTTAAATAAACAAAAAGGAAAACAATAAGACATTTCACTTTCTCATACCTCCTTATGAGGATATGTTGTACTATTGATTAGACATAAAAGTGAGACTTGGTATTAAGGTGGAAACAAAGTGTGTTACCTTAATATTACTTTTAAAACATCTCTTATAAACTAACATAATTTTCCTATATGATATATAATACATAACAATAACAAAGAAAAATGCTTGTGCCAAATACTTTAACTTTTATATTAATATATCCTTAGACTCCTAGACAATGAGGAATATGAAAAGATGAAATGAAGGGCAGTAAGAAGCCCAAATATATAGATGCATTATCACATATGGTGGAAAGAGAGAAATGAGCTATGTGACATCCCAAAGTAATATTGATACTTTATACTAATATATTCCATTACCAAGTGCATATATACTTTAGCAGACACTGCTGTTTTGACCTGGCTTGCAAGTATGTGTTTCACCTTTTAATTAATGACCAATTTTAATAAATTCAAGAGAAGAACATACATATTTGAAAGAATGTCTCAAGCTCCTGCTGTGCAGGAGAGACTGTCGGACCATTGCAGGATTCATCCTGCAGAGCAAGCTTAATGCTAAGTTTTTACGAAAGTGCCTACATGTTTTCATATTAAAGCTTCATGACTTGTTTCATTGACAAAATAAAGTGAGTGTTAAGGAAATTCTGGATTTGTAGTGATCATTTTAATGGTATTTAACTTTTGTCAAGCAAAACATGATTGTTTGAATATTCTGCTCTTCAAATTTTCTGTGTGCTTTTACTCAGCTTTTAAAGCTATGCAGCTCTGAAGGGAAATAGAGAAAAAAAAGGGGCAATTCCTTGTTTGTAATTTTTTCTTAGGTTCTACATATCGAAGATTAAATTGCTATGGTTCTAATTAACATTTTGCTGTAAGACTCCAAATGCCAAATTTTCAAAGAATTTTCAATTTATTTTAAACAAGTAACTATCAATTTTCAGTAGCCTGTGAAAATTGTCCAGGTACTTATCCCTTTTTTTTGCTGCTGCCAGAGTTTCACTGGGTAAAGTATCTCTCAGAAGAGTTAAAACAACTCTACCCCATGCAGAAAATATCAGTCTATGGTTATGGGGGTTCAAATTATTTACTTAAAAATAGTAAATACTTTGCTTGCCTTTTGCTTCCAAAATACGAGATTATTCTGTATTTCATTCAAATTCACTCACTTTCAGTAAGAGAAGTAGCAGTTTTAAAATCTATAAAATATGGCAAGAACTGAATAC
The DNA here is from genome assembly GCF_001522545.3 of Parus major. Classification (NCBI taxonomy): domain Eukaryota; kingdom Metazoa; phylum Chordata; class Aves; order Passeriformes; family Paridae; genus Parus; species Parus major. The sequence goes on along the minus strand of NC_031799.1, from coordinate 66,243,562 downwards.
AATAATGCAGCCAAAAGCATTAGGAAGGATTTTTTTGTCTGATTCTAATTTCTAAGACTGGCTGAAAATTCAAGGAATATACATGTTCTATAAAAAGTAGGTCAGCAAATCCAAAACATTATTCCAACCCACATTTTGCCTGCAATCCACATTCTCTTTTAATGTCCTTTCGGACTGCAGCTCCTGTCAGAGGAGATGATTGTCCTGCTCTCCTCTCCACTGGCGTGGCCTCACCTCAAATCTGGGGGCAGCTTTAAGCACCACAAAATAAGAAAATATTAAGCTATTAGAGAGTGTACAAAGGAGAGCTGTAAGGATGGCGAAGGGCTTTAAGAGGAAGCCAAATGAGGAGTGTCTGAGGGCACCTGCTTTATTCAGCCTGGAGAAGGAGACTGAGGGGAGATAGCATCACAGTCTGCAATTTCCTCATGAGGGGACAAGGAAGGGCAGACACTGATCTCTGCTCTGTGGTGCCTAGTGACAGGATCTGAGGGAAGAACCTGTGTCAGGGGAGGTTTAGGCTGGATAGTAGCAAAGAGTTTTCACCCACAGGTTGTTTGGGCACTGTAAAAGGGTCTGCAGGGCAGTGCTCACAGCACCAAGCCTGACAGAGTAGAAAAGGGTTTGGACAATGTTCTCAGGCCCATGAATCACTCTTGGGGTGCCCTGTGCAGGGCCAAGGGTTGGACTCAATGATTTTAATGGGTTCCTTCCAATTTACCATATGCTGTGATTCTGTTATATTCTATGATTCCTGCATGCATTGCAGCAAATTAATTCAGAAAGAAAAAAAATAAAAAAGGAAAAAGAAGGAAAAATAAGGCACAGCTAACTAATTGTACAAATGTACTTGTTTATTTTGGTATTTTGAACTAAATCAGTATGCTGATACTACTCTAGACTGGTATCTTGGGTTGCAATGCAAGATGTAACCAAAAGTAAGTATTCTATTGCCTTCTGTTAAAGCCAGGTGGGACAGTGTTCTTTATCTCTTCCACAACCCATCCTCCCTCCAGGGATATCTTTTGTTAATGGGCCATTGAGTCTCACTGCAGGACTGATAAAATCACATCATCCCATTGGGAGATGCTCCACCCAGGGGGAGGAGGCACACATTCCTACCTGGATATAATCTGAGACTTGGAACACCACAGGCAGCCTCAGACCATCTACAGACCAGACCCATCTACCCCACAGGACCTTCAGAGTAAAACTGCACCTTTATACAGGATCACTGCTTCAACAGAACCACATCTGTCACTCCAGGAGGACTGCAGCCACCATTTAATGGGACTGATACCAACACCCTGACCAAAAGGGTGTCAGGTTGTATCCTAACTCTTTTTTTCTGTACTACTGCATTTTTATTTTAATTTCCTTAGTAAAGAACTGTTATTCCTATTCCCATATCTTTGTCTGAGAGCCCTTTGATTTCAAGATTATAGTAATTCAGGGCTGGGGGGAGGGTTACATTTTTTCCATTTCAAGGGAGATTTCTGCCTTCCTTAGCAGACACCTGTCTTTTCAAACCAAGAGAACTGGATATGTATTACCAACAAAAAAAAAAAGTTAAGGTATTCTTCAGATAGCTAAGATAAGGTGTCTGGTTTCCTATATGTTAAAACTTCATTAGACTGAAGTATCTTCTGATAAGAAGAAATTTTCATCCACATAAAAGTAACAGTAGAGTCAGTTTAAAAAAAAAAAAATCAACTTGGAGCCCTGAAAATCTTTAAATAGTTCCCTAGAGCTTTCCAGTTCTCTGATTTGAAATCTCAAAAGGACCATTTAATGAGTAGAAATAATCAGATAATTAACTTCTGACCTTCTTTTCATTCCATGACACATCTCATCAGGGTATCTTAAAGAAATCTTTCACAATTCAGAAAAAGCAAAAAATAGCATTAGAAATAACCCATAGTGTATTGAACAAGTTGTGGGTAGTAAAACCTATGTCAAAGTCTTTAGAAGAGCACTAAAATATTTTGAATGAGCAAATATGTGAACTAAACATCTTTTACTGGCTATTCTTAGAATTCTTAGAATGGCCATCAGAACTCTTAGAATTTCAAACTTTTGGGAGCCAGAAACTACACATTTACTGAATACAAGACGGTGGAATACACTTACCTTGGTGTTTTTCTTGACCTGTTGATACTTGGCTGGACTCCATAAGCATGTCACACATTCTTTGATGAAAATGCTGAACAATTAAAAAGCACTTTCTTTCAGCAAGCTAATGGTAAATTTGGACTGGCTGCCAATCTATGAGATTTCATATTGGCAGATTTTTCATATTTTCAGATTTGCTGTCACTTGGTGTGAATTCCAGCTTTCTCTTTGGTGCAGAAGATCAGAACAAGTTAAAAAGTACACATTAATGAACATTAAGAAGGTAATGTGATAGCTTTTCAAAATCAAGTAGAATATTGTGGTAGTTTGACATTTAGGGAAAGAAGTAAGAACCACCCACAGAAGTGATTTCTTTGAGAGAAGCTGCTGGGAGTGTCCTTTGTGCCTGAGACAGGCCAATAGCTGTCTAGTTCTGAGAATTTACAACATTTTGCATCATTGAAAATTAAGTCCGCCTCTGTGAATACCACCTTTTAAAAAACACCAGCCCAGGAACTTTTCTCTCTTGGCTTCTGGCCTCGAAAGGCAGCAAAGCTCTGATGAGGCCACCCCACTCCCCCGCAGCCTGTGCGGCCTGGGGGAGGCTGGGCCAGACCCCAGCAGCTCCCAGGCAGGGGATGGAGGCTGCAGGGGATGAGGCTGCAGGGGATGGAGGCTGCAGGGGATGAGGCTGCAGGGGATGGAG